>NC_133324.1:498478294-498628813 GCF_042186555.1 Aquarana catesbeiana | reverse complement strand
AGACACAGAGAGAGACAGACACAGAGAGAGACAGACACAGAGAGAGACAGACACAGAGAGAGACAGACACAGAGAGAGACAGACACAGAGAGAGACAGACACAGAGAGAGACAGACACAGAGAGAGACAGACACAGAGACAGACAGACACAGAGACAGACAGACACAGAGACAGACAGAGACAGACAGACACAGAGACAGACAGACACAGAGACAGACAGACACAGAGACAGACAGACACAGAGACAGACAGACACAGAGACAGACAGACACAGAGACAGACAGACACAGAGACAGACAGACAGAGAGAGAGAGAGACAGACAGAGAGACAGAGAGAGAGACAGACAGACAGAGAGACAGACAGAGAGAGAGACAGACAGAGAGAGAGACAGACAGAGAGAGAGACAGACAGAGAGAGAGACAGACAGAGAGACAGAGAGAGAGAGACAGACAGACAGAGAGAGAGACACAGACAGACAGAGAGAGAGAGAGAGACACAGACAGACAGACAGAGACAGAAACAGAGAGAGAGAGAGACACAGAGAGAGACAGAGAGAGAGAAAGATTGGAATACAGAGTAAAAATAAATAAAATCAACAAGTCGTTTTAAATAGTCATACAAATATATATTTGAAATAAAAATCTATTATTTTGTGGAAATAACATGGTGCGGGTGGATTTCTGCCCGTCACAGGCTGAGTCATGCCCCTCTATAGTCACATGGGCTGCTGTAATAGGGAGGAAATGCTCAGCATAGAAACTCACTGAAAACTGAGCATGTGCAGTTGCCACCATAGCTGCAAATCCCTAGCTGAACTGGGGACATGAACAGAAGGTGGAGATAGCGAGCAGCAGGATCAACCAGGTTTTTTTTTTTCAGAATTCAAAAAATGAATCTTATAGTGACCGAGTATGAACAGCGTGTAATACAGCATTTATTGAAAGATTTTTATGACGTGGGTTTAGTGACATTTTAATGCAGACCATCACCCAGGAAAACAACTTATTTGCACCTGGCACCATCCTCCTCCCTCTGCCACTCCACGGGTGTGCAGATTTGCCTTCAGGATGCACCAGAGATCTGTGCACAGTAGAGCTGCATGATTCTGGCTAAAATGAGAATCACAATTTTTTTGATTAGAATAAAGATCACGATTCTCACGGCGTAACATCATCTTTCACATTATATGAAAAAATTGGGCTAACTTTACTGTTTAGTTTTTTTTAATTCATTAAAGTGTATTCTTTCCAAAAATTGTGTTTGAAAGACCGCTGCACAAATACACTGACATAAAATATTGCAACAACTGCCATTTTATTCTCTATGGTCTCTGCTAAAAAATATATATATTGTTTGGGGGTCCTAAATAATTTTCTAGCAAAAAATACTGGTTTTAACTTGTAAACAACAAGTGTCAGAAAAAGGTTTAGTCTAAGTGGTTAACCATTTCAGCCCCAGAAGATTTGGCTGCTCAATGACCAGGTCATTTCTTGGGATTCGGCACTGCATCGCTTTAAATGACAATTGCGCAGTTGTGCGACGCTGTACCCAAACAAAACGGACGTCCTTTTTTACCCCACAAATAGAGCTTTCTTTTGATTGTATTTGATCATCTCTGCGGTTTTTATTTTTTGTGCTATAAACAAAAGAGCGACAACTTTGAAATAAAACAAAATAAAAAAAAACAAAAACACAATATCTTTTACTTTTTTCTACAATAAATATTCCACATTTTTTAATCAAAAAAAAAATTTTTTTTTCTCAGTTTAGGCTAATATGTATTGATTGGTTTGTGCAAAAGTTATAGTGTCTACAAAATAGGGGATATATTTATTGCATTATTATTATTATTTTTTTTTTTTACTAGTAATGACGGCGATCTGCGATTTTTATCGGGACTGCGATATTGCGGTGGACAAATTGGACACTTCTGACACATTTTTGGGACCACTGACATTAATACAGCAATCAGTGCTATAAAAATGCACCGATTACTGTATAAATGTCACTGGCAGGGAAGGGGTTAACAGTAGGGGGCGATCAAGGGGGTTAACTGTGTTCCCTAGGTGTGTTCTAACTGTAGGGGTGATGGGGGGGCGGGGAGAGAGCGAGAGAAAGCGAGATTGGTGTTCATATAGAGTATGAACACCCGATCTGTCTACTCCCCTGAGAGAACCGGGATCTGTGCGTTTAGACACACACAGATCCCAGTTCTTGCTCTGTCACGAGCGATCGCGGGAGCCCAGTGGTCATCACGCCCGCCGGGCACTCACATCAGCTCTGGGCGTGCAGCCCTAGTGGCCAAAAGGCGAAGTGACGTAAGGCAACGTAGTTTCGCCCAGTCGTGCCATTCTGCCACAGTAAAAGTGCGGTGGCTGGTTGGCAAGCGGTTAAACTGACCTCATTTACAGACCGAAGTGTTTCCTTTGAGCTAAGAACGAAATGTTACTTTGTTTATAGTTATCTCTGATGTTGAGATAAACTTGACAGGATGCCTGGATTATTATTTTTTGTTAGCTGTCAGAAGTGAGCAGAAAACTCTGTAATTGTTACATAGAATCGCGGAAATGCAGTTTTAAGATCAGGAGGGGGTAGAATAATGATTTCGATTCTTTAACGATTAGTGCAGCTTTAGTGCACAGACAGGGTTTCCCGAGCAAAGAATTGCAGGTCCCAGATCTTGACATGTCTGCACGTGCGCAGAAAATCCCACATGTTCCCACATGCCAGGAGTTATCTGCTGGGTCCTGCAGGCAAGGGAGATCCCTTCAGCATGCACACACATCTTTCTAAAGATGGCAGCCCTGGAAGTGAAGGTTGGACCAACAGTAAGGGGGGTGGGGGTGGTGAACTAGAGTTCCTCTTTAATGTCTATTTTACAAAATGATACATTTGTAACAAAATTAAGGAGGATATATAATAAAAAAGTCAAAAAGTCTCAAAAGTCCTATAAAGCGGGGTTTACTTCTGGTCTAATTTTGACAGATATTTTAAATACAAATATTTCTTACCATAGCAATATTAACCCATGCTGTTGCAAGTTGTGTTAGTGTTGCATCTTCATCCATCTCTACCATTTTTTTCAATTCTTTGCTAAATTTGGAAAAACCAAAAATACAAAAAAGTTTCTCTATGAAATTGAATAAAACTGTAACAATGAAGCCTACATCACAAAGTATTTAAATAAATTATATATATATATATATATATATATATATATATATATATATATATATATATATAATACTTACCTATGTTCCAATGGTCTGATGCCCATAAGGTCCTTCGCTTGCATCACCTCTCTGGCTTCTTCTGATTGCTGGTCTTCAGCCATCTTGATTGGCTGGGGCAGGATAACTTCACTCCCACGCATACACATGATTCATTCATCCTGACACACTAGCACAGTGCCAGAAATGTAAACTGAACTTCACATAAGCTCAGTGTAAATTCTGCAGGAGATTACAACCAGGCGGGTAAATGCATTTTATTGCAAAAGAGATAAGGGGTTGATTTACTAAAGGCAAATAGTCTGTACACTTGCAAGTGCACTGTAAGTTGCACCCGATCTGAGAGGAAGCTCTAAAATGAGGGAAAGCTCTGCCGATTACTATCATCCAAGCACGTGCAAGCAAAAATGCTGTTTTATTTTTCTTGCATATTCTCCTCAGATCTAGAGCAACTGCACTTGCAGTGCACAGACTATTTGCCCTTAGTAAAACAACCCCAATGTATTTCTTTTCTGCAATAAAGACCCTGCTTGTTTGCATTGTTTTAACTTCCTTCTGAATTTGACATGCCATACGTTTACTATAATAATTTAAACCTGGAGAGTTAGCCACCGGAGGGCAAATCTACCAAATGCCCATAATACCGTGCCCTTTCATTACCAAAGTAGTTAAAGTGTATATTTAGGCACATTAAAAAAAACATTTAGTGCAGCTTTCCCCATGTTTTGTCTCTTTAAAAATGCTGCAGAAAATACTTGATCTGCTAAAAACCCAGTAAACTTCGAACTTATGTTTGACTACAGAACATCTTCTATGAAGATAGTTAGAAGTGTTCTATGGCCCAGCAAAGGGAACTGGCCACATTTACAACACATTTTCTAAGAATTTTTAGTGCAGCAGAGGCAGAGCAGTCAGCTCAAAACAGATATTAGGTGCTCACTGGATTTGTGGCAAAAAATAAATAAAAAGGGAAAAACTATAATATATATATATATATATATATATATATATATATATATATATATATATATATATATATATATATATACATACATACATACATACATACATACATACACACACACACACACACACACACACACTAAAAAGAGGAAATCCAGTCTCCAGTCTTCCCCAAAACAAGAAAAGAAAGTCAGCAGCTACAAATACATAATGTCGAGCCAATTCTTCAATCAGCTCAGGTTTGTGATTGGTACTGCAGTCTTCTGGGACATGTGATGTGTGCCAGAAGGCTGCAGGGGAAAGAGGGGTCAAACTTCCACACAGATCACCCCGCAGTGACCTAAACTGGAAGCGGCAGCAGGTACCTGTCAAAACCAGGTACCCACTCCCACCTACCCCCCAAAAAGGGCCAAATGTGGCAGTGGAGGGAAGGGGTGGTATGCAAACAAGCGGAACCTCCCATTTTGGGTGACGTTCCGCTTCAATTTGCGGCCAGTTTCAGAAGTCTGCAAAATAGATTCTGTGTTATCTGGAGAGTATCAGTTACCTTCACATTTGCCTCATAAATATAATTATAAAACTTGATTTAGAGCACAACTGAAATCTAATGTGAAACACTGATAATATGAATTAAAATATGCTTACCGAGCTAGATCAAGTCTGTCAATTTTCAGCAATATTTGGACTATTGTTGCCAAGCTATAATGGGGGAAAAAAAACAAAAAACAAAAAAAAAAAAAAACAAAAAAAAAAAAACAATAAGAGATTTTATAGATAGATAGACAGTCTTTTATAATAAGGGTGTAATCCCAGAAAGCATTTGATAAGAGTACTGAGCTAACTATGCTGCATAAATGGACATTAGTATTATTCTTCCTTTAGTCCTCGTTCACACTGGTGCGGCTTTGAAATCGTACTACTTCAGCGCGATTTCAAAGCTGCACATCATTGCGATTGTCACTGTTGATTACATTGCGGCTTTATACAAGTCTATGCAAGTCGCAATGAAATCGGCAAATAGTAGTGTAGGAACCTTTTTCAAAGTCGCTTCGACAAGAGTAGGGGCAATTTGAACGGTTTAATTGTCGGCAATGCAGTGCGACTTGTCATGCAATTTGGAACTGTCAAATCGCACCAGTGTGAACGGGACTAAAGGTAAAATAAGAGTAAACGCTCAGAGAATCTGTATGCAACAACTGTTTTGTAGGCAGTAAGTAATAAAATGTACAACCAGTGAATTTCCCTCCTCCCACCCCCCCTTTTTTTTTTCTACGATTTGTGATTTACTCCTTTCTACATAACCTCAAATGACAAGATTTTATCATTCTTTTACTATCTACTAATCAGTCACAAACCTTAGGCATGCTACATATTCTCAAAAAAAAAAAAAAAAAAAAAAAAAAAGCCTCATCAAAGGTCACAGCTCCCCCTACAAGTCAATTTCCTAGCTGAGTAATACTAATACAGCAGCCACTGCTCTCAAAAATGGAGTGTCTGAACAGTTTTTGTAAATGTGATGTAAGGAAGTTCTGAAAGTAGCGGTACTATGGTCAGCAATACACAGCACCTGTGCATGCTGGGGTCGCAAATAAGCCCACAATTTATGCTATACAGGCTAATGGACCTGTGTGCACAAGGCCTAAGTCAAGGCAACAACAGGAGCTCCAAGCATCACCATGTTCCAAATTACCATGCCACTGTTTCACAAAATTCCAATCACATTTCCATTAAAAATATATTTCTTTTAACCTTGTTAGCCTGCTTTTATGTATTTACACTGCACTATATGACTTCTGTACCCTGCTAACCCACATATTTATTTTCTGTTTCAGTTAATTTTATTAAAGTTTTACAATTTACAGAGCCAGAGGTGTTGCCACCTCAAAATCACACAATGGTCTCAGAGTATTTACAGACTAGCGATGAAAAGGACATCCTGGCCCTAACAAGGTATATACAGAAATTGAGGGATGTGGTCTACATGACCTTACTTGGGAATAGTACCTGGGTATTATTAAACTTTTCTGAAATAATTTAAGTAAAGCTGCAGTTCATGTGAACATGAAATGTACTCCTTTGTAAATCTGCAAGCAGTATGTCTGGTTGGTGGCTGCAGTAAGACCATACCACTGCTTTAGCAATGGTCTCTGTAGTGTCACAGCAGTTGAGGCAAGCATTACCAAAGACACGGAGTCTTCTCTAAGACACTGATGACCAAAATCAGTGTCTTAGAGAAAACAAAATTTGAAAACAAGCAGTCCCTTTAGCTTTAGAAACAAGGGCAACAATGTAAACAGGTTACATGTAAAAAAAACAAAAAAACAAAAAACACTATTCCAGCACTGTCATAATCCCTATAAACTGCTACACAACTTTTTTGTAATGATGTTACTTTTTTTTTTTTTTTAATAACTGAAGTTAAACACTGCTTACAGTGGTTACATTGTATCCACTACATATTAAGCAGTAAGATGGCAATGCCTTACCATTCCAGACTGTCTCCTTGGTGGAGAACTCTCAGAGCAGCATCTGTATTGCCATCATGGAAATAAATTGAAGCTGCCATTAGCAGAAAGGTTGTGTTGGTGACATCTACACTCTTGGCCATTTTCTTATCAAGTTCAGAGACAATAGCATCCCTGTTGGAATGAAAGCAACATGTTAAACTTGGAGAGCATTCTCCTAACTAAATATACATAGGGAATTGAATACAACAAACAGATAAACTGGTTAACAGATATCAAGAGAAAAATCTTTGACATACTTCACATGTGATGTGCTAATTTGCAATATAAGTGTTTCAAGTGATAAACTTGACTTGCATTGTAGCTTATTGCATTAGGTGGCAGCATGTGCTGTATTATCTTTTATACATAAACAATAGTAAATAGATAACAAACACGTCAAATCTTAAAACTGCGAGAACCTGTAAAATAGACTGTGGTACCCAAGATTTTCCTATTGATCATTAGTCTACTCACAGCGATATGTAGCACTAGCAAAGTGTTTGTGCATAGGCATTCCTATTTTATCTTACCCTCAACTTCATGATTTTTTTTTTTTTTATTTATTTCAAATCACAGGGGAACAAAAATCTCCAGTGTGATAGATAGCATTTTGCTGTGACAGGTGTTCTTTAAATGAGATATCAAGGGTCACCTGCCTTGCACTGCAGGTAATGGAGCATTGATCACGCTCAGTTACTTTCTTCCCTGGCAAAAGAAGCTGGGAGAAAAGTAAAAACAAAATATGGAAGTGATGTAATGCAATTCACTTCCATGCTCATGCTAGCTTGGGGAGATCAGTGAACAGACATTTGCTGGTCTCCTTCACTTCTACCCAATCGCACCTGCTATAGGGGGGGGGGGGGGTGTACTACAGGGGGTTTGTGGATCATTTCCACCTCACTTATCAGATTTACACACACTCCCAGGTGTTGCATCAAGCAGGAGTGAGTGTAAACCCCCTTCCCTGTTGCTGGCAAAGTATGACATACATTAGTGGTAGTGGAAGGGTTAAAGCGATTGTAAAGTCTTTTTGGTTAAAAAGAACAAACATGTCACACTTACCTGCTCTGTGCAGTGGTTTTGCACAGGGCAGCCCAGATCATACTCTTCTTAGGTCCCTCCATCCTGTTGAGTGCCATCCCACAGGAAGCAGCTTGCTATGAGGGCACCTGAGCCAAACCGCAGTTCCCAGTGTTCATTCAGACACGGAGCCACGGCCTGCCCCCCCTCCTCTCCTCATTGGCTGACTGACTTTGACAGCAGCGCGAGCCACTGGCGCCGCTGTATCAGCCAATGAGGAGGGCAGTCCCGGACAGTCGAGTTTCTTGTGCAACATCGCTGGATCTAGATGGGGCTCAGAGGGGCTGCTGCACACAGAAGGCTTTTTATCTTAATGCATAGAAATGCATAAAGATAAAAAAACTTCTGCCTTTAAAACCACTTTAAACACCCTGCAAGTACAGTAAAATACCTGTTGATCTGAAATGCACTAAACTCCTAATTTCCAATTGTGGGCTGACAACACACAGCTCTTTTTTTGGACTGAGTGGTGATTACTTAAACCCTTCCACTATTCCATCTTCACAACATAGACACTAATTATTCTGTAGCCACAAGATAAACATCTCTACATTTCAAAAGATAAACAGATTTTAATTTTTTTATATTGAACAGCCTGAAAACTATTACACAAAGCACCTGGGGGAACATGCTCATGACCACCTCCTGTACTGGTATTGGCCCAAAATTAATATGGTTGGGCTCAAAGACCAACAGAGAGGGACAGGGGCAGGTTTGAAGGAGCGTTCAACTACAGAAGTTGGAAAAGCTTGGCAGAGAGCAGAGCAGCCTACTGGTTTAACCACTTCCCACCCAGCCTATAGCAGAATGATGGCCGGGCGGTGGTTCAGTTATCCTGACTGGGCGTCATATGACGTCCTGAGGGATAACAGCTGCCGCGTGCCCGTGGGGGCGCGCATCGCGGCGATCGGTGGTGCGGTGTGTCAGTCTGACACACCGCTACACCGTTCTTGGTAAAGAGCCCCCGGCTGATCACGATGTAAACAGGAAGAGCCGTTGATCGGCTTTTCCTCACTAGTGTCTGACAGACGTGAGTAGAGGAGAGCCGATCGGCGGCTCTCCTGACGGGGGGGGGGGGGCACTGACTGGCACCTCTGTGGCACATTACAAAACAGGGATGCCCAGCAATGCCACCCATCAGTGCTGCCTACGAGTGCCCATCAGTGCTGAATATAGACGAAGTGATCTGGATGCCGCACACCGGACTGGATAAGTGCCTTTATTAATAAAAAGCTGGATCACAGGGTGTACAAGACACTACAGCAGGGATGTATAACAATCATCTGACGCGTTTCGCACTAACGGGTGCTTACTCATAGCCCATCAGTGCCGCCTACGAGTGCCCATCAACCCCTGATGAAGTCACGTGACCATGACGTCACGCGTAGGGACAGGAAAGGCATCCAAGACTGATGTATGCAAACGAGCTTGCCGCTCGTAGGAGATAAGTGAAGTGAGTAGCCTCATTATTTTAATAAAAAACAACCTCTGATTGAAATACTACACTATTTGGCCCCTTCTTTCCTTCAATCCCCCCCCTGCTCCACTGAGAGACAAAGACCCACCAACAGCTCCATCCAGCCCAGGAATCTAAGTGAGAGGCAGCTAGGAGTACAAGGGAGAAGCAGCCATTACCAGCAACTTTATGCGGTTACCTCTTTACCGCAAGGTAAGAGGCCACTTCACACCACTGTGTGTCCTGTGCACGAAGAGGAGATCACCCCCATGTTCTCAGCACCTTATTGCACATTTTCTGATTAGCCACAAAAAGAGGATTTAATCGCATTGGACTACATTCCCAGTCCCATTATATATTTTGCACACGTTTGCCTTTGTTTGAATTTCCACAAGTTCTACAGTGGACTTATTTTGGTTACATGTTTATTATACACTGCATTTGCGATATTTGCACATATTGATTGCACGTTGCACATTTAATTTATTAATTGCTGTTTTTTGCACAATGTTTTTTGCCTATTCGCACGATCCATTGAGGTTTTTAGTGATTGTATATTGATTTTAGTGTTTCCAGTAAGATACTTATCACATCTGGCCTTAAGTCTTTATTGAATGATTTTCTTGCACTCTGCTATTACCACCGATTATTGTGGAATATCACACTGCACCTATTGGGTATAGAAGTGCTCTATGTTGATTGTACTTATTCTTATATATTTATATCATTTTACGTGTTCATTTACCTTTGTACTACTACCTCTAGCAGCATAGTTTTTTTTTTTTTTATTTCCCAAAAGAACAGCGCAGCACCAATTTTTACATACCTTATTTCTATTGCTCTATGGGCTGAGTTTGACCTATATTCGGTGCTTGCAGCAGTTCAACGTTCATTGCCCTTCGTTTACATGTTAGCGCAGGAATAACTATACATCAGTGCCACCTATCAGTGCAGCCATATCAGTGCCCGTCATTAAAGAAGAAAAACGTACTTGTTTACAAAAAAAATGTAACAGAAACAAAAGAAAAACTTGTTTTCTTTCAAATTTTTCAGTCTTTTTTTATTTGTTGCGCAATAAAAAATTGCAGAGGTGATCAAATACCACCAAAAGAAATCTCTATTTGTGGGAACAAAATGATAAAAAATTTGTTTGGGTACAGTGTAACATGACCGCGCAATTGTCATTCAAATTGCGACAGCACTGAAAGCTGAAAATTGGCCTGAGCAGGAAGGTGTCTAAGTGCCCTGTATTGAAGTGGTTAAAGGCTTCCAAGTTCACAGTATGTGCAAGTACCTCTGTGCATCTGAATTTATTTCCAGCAGCCAATTTACCTAGTTTAGGGCTACTTTATAACAGATGCAGTCATGTGTTTCAAATGTAAAACTTTTATTAAGCCTAGTTTAAATCATTTCATTGCTTTCATGTGCATTTAAAAACATATAGCTTGCTGCATTTTTTCACGTATGAATGCAGAACATATATGAACGTATCCAAAACACATGTAAAAAGCAAAAAACACCCTGCAAACGCAGGAGGAAACACACACTAAACAAAGTAAACGACAGTAACAAAAAGGTAAACAAAACTGCAATACACACCTGCGGCTTTCACTGGATAGATATTCTGCAAACATGCGCACAGCCTGCAACTCCGGATTGGCATTTGGGCGGATTTCATCCAGGACTACGCCATACTTTCTCTGTTCCAATTGACAAAAGGGTTAACGCTGAAGAATTTGTTCAAACAATCCCACACGAATAGCGTATACATATAGAAAAAAACAAGGATAAAAAATCTATTTTACCTGTGCTATATATGCTCTGTACAGAAATACATCTCTCTCTACTTCTTTCTCAGGGCTTGAAGGCTAAAAGAAGACAACACAGAAAATAAATGTAGAATTAGGAAAAAAAATTGAAAAAAATTCTCAATCACCAAAAGAGCTCAAACACCTGAAAGTTCTGTAAACTGCAGTGATTATTAAAGCCTAAACATGAATTTAGTTTGAATCAGAAAAATACACTCCAGGTACATCAAAACAAAAAGGTGTGCAAATTTACTCATCATTTTCTTCACAAAGCAGTACAAAAGCATGTCCCCTGCCAGTATACTGCAGAGAACAACACTTGCTCTCTGTGGGGAAGCAATGGTGTCTCTGCCCAATATGTTCCTTGCGAACTGCAAACAAACAAAAGATTTCCCAGCACACTTACCCACCAGCCTACAAAACAACCACACTGACCCTGTCTAACAGTTTACGTTAAAAACAGGATTTTGTTTGCACACATTTGCAAATATTTGCGTAAGCTGCAGTGCCCACATCAAGACTCCTCTGTACATTACAGTCCTAACCTAAAATTTCCAGTCTACTAAGTTGGATCACATATAGCAGTAGGATAGATTAACCCCTTAGAGCCAGTGCCTGCCGGCCCTTTAAGGGGTTTAGAATGCCAGGAGGCGGGGTGGGGCTTTTGGTCAGGTGACCACCATGACTGGCTGTCACGGAGGTCATATGATCGGAAAGCTCCCAATCACAAGCAGCGAATGGCAGCTTTCCATTAGCCACCGGTAACGGTACCGGGAGCATGCAGGGTGCATGCTTAGCACAGCTTTATTGGCGATACTGCATGCAAATATGCGGCATTGGGCAGGTGTGCCTGGAGGGGGACCACTCCTTAAGGGCAGGGATGCACGTGATACCCAGCAAAAGCATGATGGAGGTGACGACATCCCATGTGTTCCCGCACCTAATTCAACCAATTGTGCAGTTGGGTGCGAGGATGCCTAGATTCAATTTTGTTGTGGGTGTGAGATGGGATATTTGTGCCCCACAGCCAGAAAACAAGGCTCTATACTGTATGTAGCTGGGGTGACATACAGTTTATACTGCATTCCCAACAGGCGCACCTGTTAGTGTAGGACAGGGGTAGGCAACCTCGGCACTCCAGCTGTGGTGAAACTAGGGCTGCAACTAACAAATATTTTCATAATCGATTAATCGGCCGATTATTTTTTCGATTAATCGGATAAAATCATTAAAAACAAAAAAAAATTGTTTATTTAAAATAATAATGACAAAACAGAGTGTTACACTCAAACTGCATCACAACATAACTATTAAAGTAAATTCCTCATTCATTACTGACAATGCAGTGAGGGGGCTGGCCCTGAATGGGAGAGGAGACCGTACTGGAGGGTGGGAGGGAGTTAGCTAGTTTGGAGACCAAGCGTTAGAGGGAAAAGGTTGGGAGGGAGTTTGGAAGAGAGGCATGTGGGAGAGGAACCAGACCAGAGGGGGTTGCAATAGAAAGGGAGTTTGGTTGGACCAAGAACCAAACCCAAAAGGGGGGGGAGTGGGCTGAGGCAAGGGAGCGGACCATAGAGGGCTGGAGGAACCAGACCGGAGTGTGGGAAGGAGTGGTGGCGGCTCCAGACCAGAGTGTGGGTGGGAGAGGTCTGTGTAGAATTCCTCAAACTGACACCAATGGTGGGGCACTATTCCACCCCCAGCAACACCAACAATGGGGCACTAGCCCCACCCCCAGCAACACCAATGATGGGGCTCTATCCCCCCGAAGGAAACGGTAATGATGGGGCACTATCCCCACCCCCAGCAACACCAATGATGGGGCACTATCCCCACCCCCAGCAACACCAATGATGGGGCACTATCCCCACCCCCAGCAACACCAATGATGGGGCACTATCCCCACCCCCAGCAACACCAATGATGGGGCACTATCCCCACCCCCAGCAACACCAATGATGGGGCACTATCCCCACCCCCAGCAACACCAATGATGGGGCACTATCCCCACCCCCAGCAACACCAATGATGGGGCACTATCCCCACCCCCAGCAACACCAATGATGGGGCACTATCCCCACCCCCAGCAACACCAATGATGGGGCACTATCCCCACCCCCAGCAACACCAATGATGGGGCACTATCCCCACCCCCAGCAACACCAATGATGGGGCACTATCCCCACCCCCAGCAACACCAATGATGGGGCACTATCCCCACCCCCAGCAACACCAATGATGGGGCACTATCCCCACCCCCAGCAACACCAATGATGGGGCACTATCCCCCCCCAGCAACACCAATGATGGGGCACTATCCCCCCCCAGCAACACCAATGATGGGGCACTATCCCCTCCCAGCAACACCAATAATGGGCCACTATCCCCCCGAAGGAAACGGTAATGATGGGGCACTACCCCCCCAGGAAACGGTAATGATGGGGCACTACCCCCCCAGGAAACGGTAATGATGGGGCACTACCCCCCCCAGGAAACGGTAATGATGGGGCACTACCCCCCCCCCAGGAAACGGTAATGATGGGGCACTACCCCCCCCCCCAGGAAACGGTAATGATGGGGCACTACCCCCCCCCCCAGGAAACGGTAATGATGGGGCACTACCCCCCAGGAAACGGTAATGATGGGGCACTACCCCCCCCAGGAAACGGTAATGATGGGGCACTACCCCCCCCAGGAAACGGTAATGATGGGGCACTACCCCCCCCAGGAAACGGTAATGATGGGGCACTACCCCCCCAAGGAGCAGCAATGATGGGGCAATGCTGGGGCACTATTCCCCCCCTCCAGGAACACCAGTGATGGGGCACTTGTCCTCCCATAAATACCAAGATGAATGCTTTGCCAGGTTCACTATATTTTAAAAGCAAGCTGCTACCTTATCGCAGCTCATCCCTCACGTGACCGGCTCCTTCTCTCCTCTCTCTCTTCTCGCTCAAGGCAGCAAAGCGAGTGTGGCTGAGAATACCGCACTGATGTCAGCAGAGAGGCAGACGTGCTTGGTCACATGAGAGCCGATACGAGAGGTATACAGTGGCGCCGGCTTTTTACACAGGGGATTGTAACACTCGGACGGAGGCGGGACTGAAAGGCAGGGAAGATGGTGCGTGCCGTTCGCAGACCAACTAATCGATAATGAAAATCGTTGACAACGATTTTCATTATAGATTATTATTGATTTTATCGATTAATCGTTTCAGCCCTAGGTGAAACTACAAATCCCATCATGCCTCTACCCCTAGGAGTCATGCCTGTGATTGTCAGGGTCTTGCAATGTCTCATGGAACTTGTAGTTTCACCACAGCTGGAAGGCCGAGGTTGCCTCTACCCCTGGTGTAGGATATACAGTAGTTTGTTTTGGGCCAGCTTTAAAAAAAAAAAAAAATATGTATATATTTTTTTAATACTTTTTGCTATAATAAATATCCAAAAAAAATTCATCAGTTAAAGCCAATATATAATCTTCTACATATCTTTGGTTAAAAAAAAAAAAAAAAAAAAAAAACACACAATAAGCGTATATTGATTGGTTTGCGCAAAAGTTATAGCGTCTACAAAATAGGGGATAGATTTATGGCATTTTTATTATTTTACTAGTAATGGCGGAGATCAGCGATTTTTATCGAGATTGCGACATTGTGGTGGACAGATCGGACACTTTTGACATTTATACAGCAATCACTGCTATAAAAATGCACTGATTTCTGTGTAAATGTCACTGGCAGGGAAGGGGTTAACACTAGGGAGCAATCAAGGGGTTAAATGTGTTCCCTGCTAGGTGTTTCTAACTGTGGGGGGGATGGAACTGGAGGAGGAGAGAGATCACTTTTCCTAATATTTAGGCGCAGACAATCTGTCTCTCCTCCTATGACAGAACCAGGATTTCTGTGTTTACACACACAGATCCTTGTTTTGGCTCTCGTGGCCGCGATGGCGGGTGGCCGGCGGACAACACGACCGTCGGCCATGCGCATCGGGTCCCCCGCCCAGCTAAGGCTCTTAAAAGGAGCTGACGGACCTGTACGGCAGTTCGCGCAGGGCTGTCAACCTGCCACAGTATATGTACGTGAGGCGGTCGGGAAGTGGTTAAGCCGATATGTATTCTGTTACGCATTTTTGGTACAAAAAAAATAAATAAATAAAATAAAAAAACCCAATAAGTGTATATTGATTGGTTTGCTCAAAAGTTATATCATCTCGACAAAATAGGAGATAGATTTATAGCTTTTTTTTTGTTTTTTTTCCCACTAGAAATGGCGGCGATCAGACAGATTGGATACCCAACTGACATTTTTGTTACACTTTTTTGGGAACCAGCGACATTATTACAGCAATCAGTGCTAAAAATATTCACAGTTATTGTACTAATGACACTGGCAGGGGCGATCAAGGGGTTAAAGCGGGAGTCCGGCGACCAATCTTTTTTTTTTTTTTTTTTTTTTTTTTAGGTCATTGAGACACTTTGCTAACCCCAAAATAATACTCATAGTTTGGGTGCAATAATTCCGCCTCTGTCTGTTTTCATACTGAAGAATAACTTAATTGAAGGGGGTAAGATTAAGCTAAAAATTTGAGTGGAACCCCGCTTTAAATGTGTTCCCTGTAGGTGTTTACTAACTGTATGGGGTACTGTGTCACTGGGGAAACACACAGAATCTGTGTGATCTTCCCTGTCAGAACGGAGATCTGCCTTGTTTACACAGGCAGATCCTCGTTCTGTCACTTTGGGGAATGATCGCGTGCAGACGGCGGACATAGAGTCCGGACCCGCTGATTGGCTCCCCCGCTGGCCAATGGGAGGCGTGCGTGCACCTACAATAGCGAGTTCCCGGCCGATGTATAGCTACAGCGATTTGCGGGATCGTGCCACCTTGCCACAGTATAATGACATTGGCTGGTCGGCAAGCAGTTAACCCCTTCCCACCGCCGCCATTAACTTTATAAAAACTTCTAGATGCCAGGAGGCAGAAGCGGGCATTCAGTTCATGTGAACGCTGTGATTGGCTGTCACAGGATCAGAAAGCTCCCGATCGCAAGTATGCATTGGGAGCATTCCGGTCCCCACCGGTGACTGCGTTGGGAGCGCGAACGCTCTCAACACAGTTTTGTGTTTACACAGGGTCGCATATACGTGGCCTCTTGGCATTGAAGCCTATCCGCCGAGGGGCCGCATATATATGCGTACGGCTGGCAGGAAGGAAGAAGGTAAAGCCGGAATCCAATTTGGCAACTTTGCCATACCTTAACAAAACTATTCATATCTTTGCAACCACCATAGTTTATCCAGGTGAATCACACCTTGCTTTTTCAGGACAAATAGGGCCATCGTTCGGTTTTAACAATGGATATCTCCTGATTTTTTTTTTTTTTTTATCAGTAGAAATCTGGCCTAAATAACAAAATGATATATATTTTTTTACATTTACAATGTAGCTGTGTATTTTCTTGTCATTACCATGACCCACCACCAAAAAACAGCCCAAATGAAATTTTACGCACTTCTGATGTGCATGGTTTTTAGGGATGAGCTTTGGCATCCTCTGATCTCATCTTCAGATGAATTTGTGCTCTCTTTCTACTCTGGTGAGATGCAGGTGAGGCCATTCCTGCCCTGTAGCCTGCCTCTTTGTTTATGTGAACTGTGGTGCAGGACTTACCTGGCTCGCAGCTCACTGCAGCAAAAAAAGGAGTGCGATTTCACCTAGAAATGAGTCAGGTGGACGTGCAAGCATTATTTATTGGTTGTACCCGTAGTAGGGACCAGAAACAATAGTGTGCAATTTGGCTTCAGAGAGGGAAATTAATCTTGTGATCACTGTGACTGGCTATCAAAGTGATCATGTGATCAGGAGCCCATCTCACTGGCTCCTGATTGTCATTCTTTGACTGGGAGTCACCAGTGACAGCTCGGTCACAGTGCTGGAGGGTGTGCGATTGAGCAAAAACATATACATAGAGGTATGACATAAGGGACACTCCCCACGTAGAACTGCCATTAAAGAGGGAGTCCCATGAAAAAAAAAAAAAAAATTGTCAGCAGCTACAAATACTGCAGCTGGTGACTTTTAAAATAAGGACACTTGCCTGTCTCAGGGTCCAGCGATGTCGGCACCCGAGGCCGAACCGTCGCTCGGCTCTCAGGTGCTGTTGCCATCTTCTGTAAGGAAATCAGGAAGTGAAGCCTTGTGGCTTCACTTCCCATTTCCCTACTGCGCATGCGTGAGTCGCGCTGCACAATCAGAACGGTCCCTGCTGTCTCTGGGACCCGTGTGTCCCCCAGCAGACAGCGCAGGGGGACGGGAAGTGGTCTACGCCTGGAAGTGGGTGCAAATACCTGTATTCGACATTATCTGCTCCCCCCTGAAAAGTTGCCAAATGTGACACCGGAGGGGGGAGGGTTCCAAAAAGCGGAGGTTCAATTTTTGTGTGAACCTCGGCTTTAAAGGGTTTCCTATATGAAGTAGGTGCTTTATTGCAATGTATGCTCCCATAGCTGACCACCTTCTAATAAATGCTAGGTGCCTGGCTTATATGTGAACTGGCTGCAATAAGTAAAGTTAGGATGGTAGAAGTGGCGCTGTTCTGGGGTGTAATATCTTATATTTCCGCTTAGGAGGATATATTGGTAGACGCAGCAGTTCTCCCTCTTTTTATATCTTCAATTTCCATAAGCATGGGACTTCAAAAATCTTTTTTTTTTTTTTAACAGAACTGGCTGTAATACTTAGAGTGCCACACCAAGAATAACTAAACTCTAGAAGACCTTGTTTACATGTGTGTGCCAGGTCAGTGACTAAACGCATTTAGGGTACAGGATGACCAAGACAGCCAGGCAACTAGCTTTTTCAGAAGGAGGAGGCAGCAATGGCATTCCCCTATGAGGAGTACAGACCCATTCAAGCAGAAGCAAGGACTCACAATGCAATCCCACACCATGTACTCTTCTCTCGGGGTCTTCTATTACACTGAACAACCTACCCATTGCCAAACCCATATTAGCAAGCACTTACCTTCACTTTCTGAGCCTCGTTAATGCTCTGCTGGTAACTTCCGATATAGAACCAGTTCTTGACATCGAAGAGCTCATCCACTTCTCCCTGGGCGGCCATCTCTAAACCAGACACGTCACCTGGACTGCCGATCACTACTTCCGGCTGTCACTTCCGCCCAGCAGTAATCCTCGGTGTAGGAGGCGGGGACTGCCACACAGAAGCCAATGGGGTTCAGCGCTTGCTGATGACGGCACTTGTCCATAACGGAAGTATTACAATTGTCACGTGTGAGGGCAGAGATGGAAGGCTTCGCTAAGTTGGGGTTGTCATCATGGCTTATAGAACAGTGCAGACAGGTGGGGATTTGCAAACCCAACGCGGTCCAGGAGAATTGTATACCGCCCACCCTGGAAGGTGAGTACACCAGAAGAACAAACACAGGCATATGACTGCACTGATATTGTGGAACACGTACAAAAGAATGGCTCGTTATTTGTTTACACTCATGTATATTGTACTGAAATGGAATGCAGTCAGATGGAAGCTGATCATGAGCAGCACAGCAGGGAGAAGTACAAATTACCAGCATATTCCATTGTTGTCTAATGTATTTATTCCAAGCATGTATTATACCATCGCTGTAATGTTACAGTTTAATTAGAAAATATAGAACTAAACTTTCTTACCAAAATTCCTTACCTGTGGCCCTCTGGCTCCTTGCAGATTGTCTGTGCTTTCCTTACCTAGGTGCTTACTCAGGCTAGTGAACATTCTTTAGGGCTGGTTACCACTGGTGCGATGTCCGTCATCGGATGTGATTCGCACCGCACTGCAAATCACATGCGACCTGTGTAATGCGATTTCGGCCATACAGATAGTATGGCTAAATTTGCATCGCATTCGGACCAAACTAGTGCAGGACCCTTTTTTTGGTCCGCAGCAGAATCGGATTGCGTGGGTGTTCACACCCATTCGATCCGATTCCTGTCCAGATTTATATGGATATTGAGCATGAAGCTGGATCCCGGTATAGTATCTAAGATCTCCCTCTGTGTAGTATAGCTCCGACCAACCAACAGCCCGAGTTACAAACGTATGGATGAAAGAAGGGCAGCCATAGCGTAAATCCGATATAAAATTTATATAAAATATGGTAAAACACTTACAAATTATTAGTAGTAAAGAGAGCAGTTGCCGGCCGGCAAGCGAGTGCCCGTTCGTAGTAGATAGCGATGACGTCAGAGCGTCACTCTCCCGACGTACGTTTCGTCTGTCACTGACGTCGTCTGGGAAGCTGTTGGTCAGAGCTATACTACACAGAGGGAGATCTTAGATACTATACCGGGATCCAGCTTCATGCTCAATATCCATAGTGGTATCCAGAGGAATGTCTCCATTGTCTAGCAGCCCTACCTGGATGTGGTTCTGAGATGTGCTTATTTATGCCTCCCATCTGGTAAGCGCATTTACTTGGTGGTGGAGGGTCACTGTGTATGGTATGCTCGCTTTCCATTCGTCACGGAATCTCACAGAGAACTGCTGTGGGACTTCTGTTTTTTCTACACTAATTAACTTTGCTACCATTTTTGCAATATTGATTTGGTATCATTGACGTGTGTGTGTGTGTGTTTATTGCATATACTGTTTTTTTACATTTCACTATATAGCGCAGTTTTGTTTGTTTTTTTTTCTTGTTTGTTGTGATTATTTCACAGTTGAACTGCTGCTTTTTTTGGGGGTTTCCTATGTTAGCGCGGTGATTTTTTGTTTTTGTTTGTTGTGTTCACAAATACTTTAAATTGGGAAATCAAAGTTCCCTAATTTCTTCACAGTGGAGTCCCTGAGTCACAACTGTTAATTTCTTTTAAGATTCAGGCAAAAATTCGGACCTGATTCCTACCTGAGCCAGTGAACAGGGACACACCAGACCCCATGCTGTGAACCGCGGCCGCACATATGTGATTGTGAACCCGGTCTAACTCTAGCTTACTTAGTTCGGTAAAAAAAAGGTGTTGGGCTTTGTTACCTAAAACTGATAAATCGGGTGGGGGAATTTTTATTTTTTTAATAAAGTTCTGGGTGTGACTTGAGGGGACCAATTAAAAGTTTTACATTTTCTTTGTTGCTTTTAGGTCGGGACTGTATGGGTTGTGCCAAAACTGGTAGTGGTAAGACTGCTGCTTTTGTGTTGCCTATACTGCAAAAACTCTCTGAGGATCCTTTTGGAATATTTTGCCTGGTGCTAACACCAACACGGTTAGTATAAACCATTTAACATCAGCTAACACTTTAAATCCTAATGTACAACAAGTGATTTATGAGCATGTTTCTGTATTTATAGTCTTCCAAATACATTTTCTTAAATCAGGTTTTCCATATTTCAAGCTGATGTAGCTAGATTTTAGTCTGGTACCATATTTTGGGAAAGTATATAAACATGCTTCTCACTAGCCAAACTGTTGTTTGATGTTTTTTTTTTTGTTTTGTTTTTATGTTATAAAAAGGAATGGTGAAATGCGGTATCATTTGACATTATTATTTTTAACTTTTTTTTTTTGAGAGTTTAGATACTGGCTAGCTGTACTCCTGGAATTTGGTCTGTTTATTAAAGCAGTAGTAAACTCCTGATTTGATACATTCATTTTTTTTTTTTTATCTGGGACCCCTGCAGCTTTATGCCATAATCTAATATGCAGTGCATACTAGCACATTATCACAGACTTTCCTGTCAAAGGAAGACCTCCAGCGGTGTGCTGTCATTGGCCAAGCGCTTCTATCTTCACCTGGTCTTTCTTCCTTCTAGGTTTGCTCTATTCTGCCGCTTGATTGGCCTTGCCGCAATTACATCACTTCCAGGCATGGGAGTCACATCATCCTGGCATTGTGCAGAGGCCTTAATATAATCTGAGCTGCGCATGTGTGCCTTCTGATGGGTAGGTATAATTTATGGCAGAAAAAGACTCTTCTGCCATAAAAACCCTGCCTGCCAGCATTTTTTTTTCTCAAGTTTAATACCGCTTTTAATTCTTTCGATTTGGATTAAATAAAAGAACCCTAAAGCATGTAATTTTGAGAAACATACAGTTTACTCCCTTGGTCTGGTTCGTTTGTGTACTATAAGTGTTCCGGACTGTGCTCCGGAGAGGTTAAGTGTCCCATGCCAGGGACCACTTGGAGGAGGTGTTCCCAAACACGGTTCGCTTGTGGCTTATGTGGTTCGCTTCAGTGTGAGCGCAAACCACACCTGAGGTTTAAGACTTTCAAAGGACCACTGAACATGGAAGCAGCCATCACTATGGTCTAGCAGGCAGAGGTGGTGATGTAATTGTCCCTGGGAAAACATTCTTATAGCCCAGTACAAGTGCAAACCAGAGGAGGAGTGGGCAGGAGGACAATTGAACTTGGACATGGTTCAGTTTAACTATCCCCAGTGTGAGTGCACCCTGAGAGTATTGAAGCCAGTGGGTCAGAAAGGAGCCAGGCTACTTGCCTTTTCCAAAGGTGTTCAGAAGTGGCAGCTCCAATATTTCTCTTGTGAGAGGTTTACTTTAAATGTTATTAAAGGATTATTCGTTATTATTATTATTATTATATTTTTTTTTTTTTAAAGAGAATTGGCTTATCAGATTGCAGAACAGTTTCGAGTTCTAGGCAAGCCACTAGGTTTGAAGGACTGTATCATTGTTGGAGGAATGGGTATGTATTGAATATTTTAAATGTATTAACATATTGGTCCATATGCATATGCTTTTCTCCTCTTTTTGATTGGACGAGTTCTACACAGCAGATTTCAGGTAACAATGTAACTGGTTAAATTGCTTGCAGTATGCTCTACCACTGTTATCAGTTTTAGCCATTCCACAGAGAAACTTTACATCAATAATTTAAATACCCAGGTATCTTTGTCTATTTACTATACTGCCCACCTGAGACACCAATGACTATCATGTTAGCATATTTAAACAGGGTATACCCCCAAAAATCATTAATTTTAAATCCAGCTAAATACATTCCAAGACCATCTAAACAAAAGGAATGCAAAGTATTACAGTTTTTTTTGGAATGTAGCCACAGCCTAAATGAGAAACGTTTATTCATTGCAAGCATGCTGTAGTAAAGGATACTTGCTTTCTGTGTGGAAGCAGTGGTCTCTTTACAGAGGTCTGATGTGCTTCCTCCTAAGTTGGAACTTAAAAGCGTAAATCAGCAGGGAGCACGAGTCTTGCTGATTATAGGTCTGACTCCGCATGGAGTGTGTCCAAACCCTTGCGGAGCCAACACTGCTTCTTCAGAGTGCAAGATTCTTCTTTACGGCATGTGGGCAGGGGACATGCTTTTCTCCTAAGACTGTGGCAGCGCTTTAAAAAAAAAAAAAAGTCCATAAATCAATCCCATAGTTTGTAGAGGCTATAACGTTTGCGTAAACCAAACAATATACACTTATTGGGATTTTTTTTTACCAAAAACATGCAACAGAATACATATTGGCCTGAATTGATGAAGAAATATGATTTTTTTTTTTTTTACATTTACATTTTTTTTATAGCAGAAAGTTAAAAATGTTTTTATTTTTTTTCCAAACTTGTTGGTCCTTTTTTGTGCAAAGAATAAAAACCGCATATGTGATCAAATGCTACCAAAAGAAAGCTCTAGTTGTGTGAAAATTTTTTTATTTGGGTACAGCGTTGCAGGACTGTGCAATTGTTAGTTTAAGTAAAGCAGTGTCGTATTGACAAAAAATGGCCTGGTCAGGAAGGGGGTAAAACCTCCCGGAGCTGAAGTGGTTAATGGATTTTATTCTCGCCTATTCAGGAATTGAGAAAGTGGGAGCAAGTACCCGCTCGCTGGGGGGGGAAAAAAAAAAGAACAAAACACTTCAAATGTGTTAAGGGGTGGAGGGGGGGGACAAGCAGGAGGATGTTCAGCACAAAGTTCTTGAGGGATAATGCATGCTATGAGTTGGTAGTTAGGGTAAAGACTTTTATGTCCTGTACACACGACCGGTTTTGCCGTCGGAATAAACTCTGAAGGTTTTTACGACGGAGTTCCGACAGAATTCCGCTCAAGCTGTCTTGCATACACACGGTCACACCAAATTCCGACCGTCCAGAACGCGGTGACGTACGACGGGACTAGAAAACGGAAGTTCAATAGCCAGTAGCCAATAGCTGCCGTCTCGTACTTCAGAGCATGCATCGTTTTTGGTGTGTCGGAACAGCATACAGACGAGGTTTTTCCGATAGCAATTTGTTCCGTCGGAAAAATATAGAACGTGTTCTCTATCCTAAGTCCATCTGCATTTTGACAGAAAAAGTCTGATGGGGCATACACGCGGTCGGAATATACGATAAAAAGCTCCCTACGGACTCTTTCTGTTGGAAATTCCGCTCGTGTGTACGCAGCATTATTGTTTAAGTATAATACATGTGTTTTAATCTGAGTCGTGTAAAAGGAAACCAATTTAAAGTTTGTATAGTTGTTTCCCAGTTGTAATTAGGTCATATTTTCTCTCTTAGATATGATTGCCCAAGCCCTGGAGCTAGCCAGAAAGCCCCATGTTGTCATAGCTACACCGGGTCGCCTAGCTGACCATATTCGGAGTTCCAACACATTCAGCATCAAGAAGATTCGATTCTTGGTAAGACTGATAACTTAAAGCAGGACTAAAGAGATCTATACTTGCCTTTCCCCACTTGTAGGTAATGTACTTGTGTCCTTTAGGTTCTAGATGAGGCAGATCGTCTGCTGGAACAAGGTTGTACAGACTTTACTAAAGATCTGCAAGTCATTCTTAGTGCTGTTCCTGCCCAGCGACAAACCCTACTGTTCAGTGCCACCTTAACAGACACCTTGCAGGAGCTGAAGTCTGTTGCCATGAACAAACCATTCTTCTGGGAATCCATTTCAGAGTAAGATTTCCGCTCCTTTCTTTATTTAGCTAATGAAAACAATTTGGCAAAATGTAAGTGATGTTGTTATTTGCAATAGTTTAAAGGGTCTGTGCTTCATCGCTTAAAGTAAAGGCCTTGTCAGGACAGATGTTTGGATTTCAATATATTCATTTTTCACAAATAAAAGCTACATAAACGTAATATACCTTCATTCTTCTCCAAAGTGAGAGGGTAATATACAAAGGTTTTAAGATAGTAATACAAACATTTTTGAACGGCATATCCATAAAGTAAGTGACCAGATATAGCGTAGAAAAAGAAAACGTACAAATACAAAGATAATGATGAGATGATACCCATAGTGCAGTTGAAAAGCAACCAGATGCTAGATGGGGTGTAATACTGGTCAAGCACGATGATTACCAAAATATTTGTTTGATAAAGTAATGGTCAACAACCTTGTACAATGTCAGGACAGATTTTAATATGGTGCTGCTGTTCACAATGAGCAAAAGGGGCTGCAACTAGGACATGTTTCAGTTTGTCAGCTTTTCACACATCCCACTCTGCATATGGTCGGCATTGTTGCTGAATAAGTTCTTGAATTTGCTCTGCAGATAGCACTTACTTTTTAAAGATATATGGTTCCTATTCTTCTATTGCTCCTGGAATGCTACCAAAAGTGTTTTCATAATCTAACTAGTGGCTGCTGTGCAGTCTTACCCCCTTTTGTGTAAATTTTTTTTTGTCCTCTGCTCATAGGTTTATAAAAGATGATGTACTGGTCTTTCTGTTGTACTTCAAAATGTCTTGGTAGCTCAGCCATAATTTAAAGTGGAACTAAACACAACAGTATTTCTGCTCCAGCAGTGTGACAACCAGCTCCCTTCCAACATCTTCACCTGGTCTTCTTCCAGGCTCGGTGTCTTTAGCCATCTTGATCACCCTGCCCGATGTCCTGTGCAAGCAGCATTTTACTGATATCCTGATCTAGTTGATATTTCTACCTAAGCTGAAATGCAGGTTGAATCCCAAATCCAGGTTCTTTTTTTTTTTTTTTTTTTTCTAAGCCCTGTTTCACACTTGTGCGGTGCCAATTGAAGCTCAGGTTTCACTGGGGAGATAACAATCTCCTGTTCAACAGATTCATTGCGTTTTTGCTCAGGATTAGAGAGCAGGGAGAGGGGGAGGGGGGGGGGGGGGGGAGAGGGGGAGGTGTAGTGAGGAGAAAGAGAAAATCCTTGTTCAGAACGCAATGCATCTGCGAATCAGATGCGTTCCCATAGGAGATAATAGGCTTGTAGTCCGCACCGCAATGCCCAAAAAACGCACACGTTTTTTGTGCAGTGCGAATGCAACGCACATATGTGAACCAGATGCATTCATATGAATGTATTTTAAAATGTCCTGCGAATTAGATGCGGTGTAAGCCGCATCTAATTCGCATAGGTGTGAACCCGGGCTTAATCTTTTGTGTGATTCCTTCAGATCTGTGCAGTATTCAGAATGAAACCACTGCTGTGCTTTGCCTCTGTGTGGAAGTTTCCTGTATTATAGACCAGTCACTGCTGCTGTTTTCTACTCATGCAGGGTGTCTAGACTTATATCCTCCCCACTGTAGTTTTCTCCAGGCAGACTATAGTTCAAGGACCTGCTGAATCCTACCCACAGCCCTGGTCTATGTACAGTTTTGCAATGATGTCACAGCCACTTCAAGTTTGGGTTTGCAAGGGCATTTGGTGCAAACAATGCAGACTTATATCTTTTGTGTGTATCAAGGAATATAATGTTGTGCCCAAGGTTCACTATTAAAATTTAACATCTAAACAAAGAAAACATCTAAAAACATGGATAAAATACATAAATAGAAACAGTTTTAGCTGCCATGGGGTTTGTATTTTTATCTGGCATTTGAGCAGACAGGAGGATGACACCACTTTTCAGTTATGAAATATAGTGACACCATCTATCTGCCCCTGATTGTGCAATGAAAGAGCATCAGGGGACTGATGAGCTCATCTTTCTGCTCATTCCTTCTGTCATCACATTTAATTGCAGCTGACCTGATCGGCAACTAGTACTGCTCCTTCCTTTCCTATTTTGAGTACTGCTGTATAAGGGATTGCATAAGACTGATCAAATTCAAATCCTTGCAATCACTGAATTTAAAAAATATCATTATTTGATTACAAAGCATAATTAATGTGTGTCTTTTTATATCTGCCTGGAGTTTAGGTTTAATGTGTTTTGTTGTACATAAAGCTATTTGTAAAGTTATGAAAGGGGCCTAACATTTGACAAACCATGTTAGGCTAGGTTCACACTTATGCAGTTTTCGTTGATTGTCTCTGCAGTGCTTTTGATGAGGGTTTTGTGCTTTTGGACATGTGATTTTGTCGAGATTAGCATTTTGGACTATTTGTTGGGCAGATTAAAAGATTAAAAACCACAAAAACGCACTACATACATACAAAAAAAGCACAATTTTGCGTTTACAAAAAGGTCCTTGACCCTTTCCAAAAACGTAGTGGCTGAAAAAAAGCATAGATGTGAACCTGTCCCATAGGAAACCATGTTAAATGAACTGTAGTGCATTTCGGCAAAGAGTACCAAAACATGCATAGGTGTGAACCAGGCCTCAGTCATGCATTCTGAAGAAAATATGGTATTTTAATTTCCTAAGGTTGAAACATTGCTGCAGGAATTCAATAATGGGTTTGTGTAGCTTGTGAGAGTTGACCTTTTTAAAGATTTTTTTTTTGGCTCTAATGTTGAAATATTTTGTTTTAATGAAATAGAACGTGTAACTAATGATCTCTATAAATGCCTCGCTTTAGGGTGCGAACAGTAGACCAGCTGGACCAAAGATATATTCTGGTGCCCGAGAAGGTGAAAGATGCGTATCTGGTTCATCTGATCCAGAAATTTCATGATGAGCATGAGGACTGGTCCATCATTATCTTCACCAACACCTGCAAGTGAGTCGTGTATGGAAGATGCCAGAGCTGATGATGGGACAGGAAGCACAGGGAGTGTGTGTGTGCTTGTCAGCATGATTGCTGTTTTGGTAACTCAGGACAGGTGAAAGCTCCAGGTTCCAGTGTCTTGTGGTCGCAAGGAAACAAATTTAAGTGCCCCTTCACATCACAGAAATTCTTTCTCGACTTTGTCAGCTGATGTAGCCTTTATTTCAGATGCTTCAGCAGAGTCTATTAGAATGACAGCAAGATCTGCATCCCTAACTAACTCAGCTAGGAGGGTGCTATGGCTAAAGACCTGGCCGGGTGATGCGGCATCCAAAAACAAGCTTTGTGGGGTGCCGTTCTTGGGAGATTTACTATTTGGACCTGACTTAGATTTGGTCCTAGATAGGAAAGCAGATAAAGAAAAAGTCATTCCCAGTTAAAAAGAAGAAGCAACCAGTTAAGCGTTTTTTCCCTTAACGTCTTTCAGGACAGCACTTAAGAGAGTGACTCCTCCCCTTGCAAACAGGAAACACCTCTTCCACCAAACTTTAAAAGGAGGCTCCTTTCAACACATTGTCAGTTTTTGTGTTTCCTCTGGAGGGAACACTTCATGGGGAAGTCAGGGCTCTCAGGTGTTGTCCTGGGAGCTCAGGTTTCCTGTGTTTTCACCAAATGCTTTTTTACCTCATGAGAGCTGTTCCTCCCATTCCACAGCTGATGTTAGGTGCTGCTGGCTGGGCTCCCTCTCCCTCTTCATCTGGGCTCAGGGTGAGTCTGACTGTCGTGGGCATCGCTCCTAGGCGGCGGCAAGGCAGGCGGTGGCCGTTTACTGTGTTTTTTTTTTTTTCTCCGGTCCACCGCCTGTTGCTTATTTCACCTACGCCATCTTGGGGATGGCAGCGGGGCTCCATCCGCCGAAAGTGAGGCATCCGGGAAGGGGGTGGCGCCCACGGAACAGGCGTACGGATATCGCAGGGGGAAAGGGGAGGGACGGGGCTGGTGCTTATTTAGCGGTTCCGGTCCGGTGCACTGGCGCTGTTGGAGTCCGGAACTGGCGTTTTGGCCACATAACACAGCAAGCGCTCCTCGATGGAATCTATGGCGGCAGGGAGTGGGACAGGCACCAGCAAGGCCTAGGTAAGGGGCAGTTGTATACTGTCCTCCTTGTACTGTGGGGTCTCTCTCTCTCTCTCTCCCCCCCCCCCCCCCCCCCCCCCCCCCCCTGGTGGCAGGGGCCTGTCTGTCAGTTTTAGTTCTTACTGTGCACCTGTGGTGAGCATCCTTGAAAAAAGGACAGGTTTTCTCGCTGGGATGGTTTCTTCTTTTTGTCTCATGGTAGGCCAAGAGCTCTGATCCAGTGGCAAAAAGGAAATGCCCTTCATGTAAATCCAAACTACCTGAAGGATGGAAAAAGACGTTATGTCAAGCCTGTATTGATTTGCTAGTTAAAGAAGAAGCTTCTTCTGCTTGCAGCGACTTGATTGCATCTGTTAAAAAAGAACTTGATGCGACTATTCAATCATTTCGCTCTTCCCTAGCAAACCCATCCCTCAGTCAGCCAACTACCTCACAGTCCTCTCAAGGCTCACTTATAGTCCCGACGGTGGAGACTGAGGCATCTCCTACCCCAGAGGGACATTCCCCCTCTCAATCTGCTGAGGAGTCTGGTGAGGGGGAGGAAGGAGAAAATTTACCTTCAAAATTTAAATTGTCTTTAGAACAGGTAGATGGCCTGTTAAAAGCAATCTATACCACACTGGGTCTGGAAGAGGAAAGAAAGGAGTTATCTCTGCATGACAAAATGTATGCAGGGCTCAGCGAACACAAAAATCGCAATTTCCCAGTACACTCAGTTATTTCTGAAACTATTAAGAAAGAGTGGACAGAGCCAGAGAGAAAACCTTTCTTTCCCAAAGCCTTAAAAAGGCGTTTCCCTTTTGATGAAGATCAAGGGGCGGTTTGGAACAAAAGCCCCAAACTAGATGCTGCGTTTTCCCAAGTCTTGAGGTCAACAGATTTGGCATTCGAGGACATGGGGGTGTTAAAAGATCCCATGGATAAAAGGATGGACCAGCTACTAAAAAGGGCATGGCAATCCATCATGGGAAATCTTAAACCTGCTATGGCAACTACGGTGGTATCCAGGAATATGGAGTTCTGGTTAGATCAACTTAAGGCCCTTATCTCAGCAGACTCACCAAAACAAGAAATTTTGTATTCATTCTTGACTCTGTCTGCCGCTGTTGCATTTATATCTGATGCATCAGCGGAATCAATCAAAATGACAGCTAGATCTGCTGCCTTAGCTAACTCGGCCAGAAGGGCTCTGTGGTTGAAAACTTGGCCGGGGGACGAGGCATCCAAAAACAAGCTATGTGGGATGCCGTTCCTGGGAGACTTGCTTTTTTGTCCTGACTTAGATGCGGTTCTAGATAGAACAGCTGATAAAAAGAAGTCTTTCCCTATCAAAAAGAAAAAACAGCCAGTTAAACAAACCAAACCTCAGGAGAAAAGAAAAAATTGGGCATCACAGAAGGGAAAAGGAAATGTCCTTTTCCATCCTCCTGCAGCCTCCGGTAAAACGCAATGACTTATGCGTACCAGTGGGGGGAAGGCTTCAAAGTTTCCTCCCCCTTTGGGCCAGCATGACAGAAAGTCAATATATTTTAGACATGCTGTCCCAAGGTTACAGGATAGAGTTTTCGGATCGCCCACCAGAAAGATTCTTTGTAACAAACCTACCAACGGATCTAACAAAGGCCCTGGCTATGAAGAACCTTTTAAAAGATCTGAGGCACCAGAGGGTAGTGATACCAGTATCCCCAGAAGAACAGAGTCAGGGCTTCTATTCACACATATTTCTGATAAGAAAACCATCCGGAAACTTCCTTCTTATCCTCAACCCTAAAACCCCTGAACAAGTCAGTCCTATACAAAAAGTTTTGGACTCAATTTTCACAGTCAGGAACATTCTGACAAAAGATTTTTTATGGCATCAGTCGATCTGAGGGATGCTTATCTTCATGTTCCTGTAGCACCTCAGTCCCAGAAATTCCTGAGGTTTGCGGTGAATATGGGCCAAGAGATTATACATCTTCATTTCAGGGCCCTTCCCTTCGGCCTGTCGTCAGCTCCTCGTATTTTTAAGAAAATAATGGCGGAAGCTCTCGCCCTTATTCAACTCCGGGGATTGCGGTAATTCCATATCTGGACGACCTCCTCTTTTTGCCCCATCCGGGGAAAAGTTGCAGGAGGATCTGAACAGAGCCCGCAGTGATTTGGAGTCACTAGGATGGATAGTGAATGTTCAAAAATCGAATTTCATTCCAGCTCAGCAAGTACTGTTTCTGGGTTACTTGATAAATTCGGTGGAGCAAAAGATTTTTCTCCCAGAAGAGAAAAAGATCAAGGTTCAAAGGGTAATAACGACACTACAAACAAATCAACTGATTTCAGTCCGAAAGGTTATGTCGGCTCTGGGGACATTAACCTCTTCTATGCCAGCCATCCAATGGGCAAGGCTGCATTTCAGGGCTCTCCAGAGGTTCCTTCTAAGAACATGGAACCACAGGACAGAGAGTTTGGATACGAAAATAAAGATCCTCACCAGAGTCAAACGTTCACTTTGGTGGTGGAAAAGTCAGGTGGTACTGCAAAGAGGTCTTCTTTGGTCTTTTCCGACCGGAAAAGTGGTCACAACAGACGCCAGTTTGCGGGGATGGGGGGCCCACATGGGTCAGGCCTTAGCACAAAAACCTCATAGGTTGCCATGTCCAGATTTTGTCAGACAATGCCACTGCCATAGCCTACCTGAACAAACAGGGAGGCACAAGAAGCAGGGCTTTTCACTTACTGTCAGTAGAGATTCTGGAGTGGGCGGAAAACCACTTACTATCTCTATCTGGTGTCCATCTCAAAGGCACATTAAACGAAGTAGCGGATTATCTGAGCCGACAGAAAGTTCAGGCATCAGAGTGGAGTCTGAACAGGGAGGTGTCTGCATTAATCAACAGTACTTGGGGCCTTCCGCAGGTAGACCTGTTTGCTTCAAAACAAAACACGCAGCTCCCAAATTTTTTCTCCCTTCAGAGAGACAACTGCTCTCAGGGGATAGATGCTCTGGCACATCCGTGGGATTTTCACCTAGGATATGCTTTTCCTCCATTCCGGTTATCCCACTAGTGTTGAGAAAAATACTCAGAGAGAGTATCAATCGTTTTGATTACTCCATATTGGCCAAAGAGAGCTTGGTTTTCCACGATTCCTCAGTTGGCAATCAAACCATGTTGGCATCTTCCGCTCGGTCAGGATCTGTTGATTTAGGGGCCAGTGCATCATCCAGATGTAGGCAGGTTAAAGCTCACTGCCTGGTATCTGAGGAGCAATTAATGAGAAGCAAAGGCTTTTCAGAACATTTAATTACTACGTTGCTTTCCAGTAGGAAAAAGGTAACCAAGGATATTTACGCCAAAGTATGGAAAGTCCATGTTTTTTTATGTCATTTAGAACATAGGGAGGTTAAAGACCTAGTTTCAGTGCTGGAGTTTTTGCAAAAAGGTGCACACAAGAATCTTGCAGTCAGCACTCTTAAAGTGCAGGTGGCCGCTTTGGGAGTTTATCTGGAGAGATCCTTATCTTCAGAAACTCTGATCGTGAGACTTTTCAAAGCACTTTCCAAGTCTAGACCGGTCCCAGTGAGGCATTTCCCAAATTGGGATCTCTCAGTGGTTCTGCAAGCTCTGGCAAAAGAACCGTTTGAGCCTTTACAGGCCATATCCCTAAAGAATTTAACTTTGAAAACTATTTTTCTGGTCGCAATTACTTCAGCAAGAAGGATTAGTGAACTGCACGCCCTATCAGTAATAGAGCCCTTTTTGTCAGTTTTTTTCCTGATAGAGTTGTCCTTAAAGTAGATCTAGGGTTTTTGCCAAAAGTGGCAAGCTTTAGTAACCGGTCTCAGGAGATTACTCTACCAACCTTTTGTGCTAACCCTTCGGGTAAAAAGGAAGAGCAGTTTAACAGCTTGGACGTAAGACTTGTCCTATTACATTATTTGGAAGTAACAGGAGGGTTTAGAGCTTCAGATTCATTATTTGTTCTTTTTTCTGGAAACAAAAAAGGCCACCAGGCATCAAAAGGATCATTGGCTAGGTGGCTTAAGACAGCTATTTCTGTAGCCTATTCTCAAATGGGTTTATCTTCCCCACTGGGAGTTAGGGCTCATTCAATGAGGGCCCAGGTCACTACATGGGCAGAAAGAGCTGGTGCCACCCCAGATCAGATTTGTAAGGTGGCTACTTGGTCAAGCTACTTAACGTTTGTCCGTCATTACAGATTGGATCTCCTGTCAGCAGGGGATCAGGCATGAAAGGTTCTGCAGGCTGTGGTCCCTCCCTAGGGGGGTAAGTCTCTATCATCCTCTCAAGTGCAGTCCTGAAAGACGTTAAGGGAAAATTCAAGTTAGACTTACCGGTAACTTGTTTTCCAAGAGTCTTTCAGGACAGCAGCATCCCGCCCTATTTTAAAGTTTGGTGGAAGAGGTGTTTCCTGTTTGCAAGGGGAGGAGTCACTCAAGTGCTGTCCTGAAAAACTCTTGGAAAACAAGTTACCGGTAAGTCTAACTTGAATTTTTTTTCGATCTCAAAGGAACAAAGTACCAAACCCCAGGAGAAGAGAAGAAATTGGTCATTGCAGGAGGGAAAGGGCAAAGGAAATGTCCTTTTCCATCCTCCTGCATCAACCAACAAAACGCAATGATTTGTCACTGCTAGTGGGAGGAAGGCTTCAGAATTTCCTCCCTCATTGGGCCAGCATGACAGAAAACCAATATATTCTGAGCATTCTGTCCCAAGGTTACAAAAATGGAGTTTTCGGATCTACCTTCAGAAAGATACTTTGTAAAAAACTTACCAAGGGATACAACAAAGGCCCTAGCTATGAAGAACCTGTTAAAGGATCTGATGCATCAAAGGGTTGTGACTCGTGTATCTCCAGAGGAACATTTATCAGGGATTCTAAGCCATCCGGAAATTTCCGTTTTGTTAAATGGTTTCAAGTTGAGAATCAGTCAGTCCTATACAAGAAGTTTTGTATGGACTCGATCTTCACGGTCATGAATCTGCTGACCAAGGAATGCTTTATGGCATTAATCGACTTGAGAGATGCTTACCTACATATTCCTATAGCCCCTCAGTCCCAAAAATACCTGAGGTTGGCAGTCAATATGGGGAAGGAGGTGCTACATCTACAATTCAAGGCCCTTCCTTTCGGCCTTACATCTGCTCCTCTTCGCCTTTAGGGGATTGCGGTAATCCTGTATCTAGATGACCTTCTCTTCTTTGCCCTGTCCAGGGAGAGACTGTAAGAAGATCTGGGCAAGGCCCGCAGTCATTTGGAATCCCTGGGTTGGATAGTGAACATTCAGAAATCAAACTTCAATCTGGCTCAGCAAGTACAATATCTGGGGTACCACGGTATCTCTAGAATACAAACTAGAATTTCGGAGTTTCCGCCTATGGCTACATCACCCTGAAAGCGCCTGATCGCGGAGGCTAAGCAGGGTTGGGCCTGGTTAGTACCTGGATGGGAGACCACCTGGGGGTACCAGGTGTTGTAACCGTCTTGTTTTCTGAGGTCAAACGTTCCCAAAGATCCAGGGAAAAGGCAATCTCTGTTTCGGGCACTAGACCGATTACTGGCTTAGGAGGTGATCATACAAATCCCCACAGAAGAGCAAGGTTTGAGGTTTTATTCAAACCTCTCTAAGGTAACAAACCCGAATGGAGAATTCAGACCCAATCTAAATCCAGTTCCTGAAGATTCGCTCCTTTCACAAGGAGTCGATCAGGTCAGTGGTTTCTATCCTACAAGAAGGAGAACTTCTGGCGTCTATCAACATTAGGGATGCATATCTGCATGTCCCTATATTTCCCACTCACCAAGGGTTTCTGCAGTTCAAGGTATAACAGCAGCATTTTCAGTTTGAAGCCTTGCCCTTCAGGCTAGCTACAGCACCCCGGGTGTTTACAAAAGTTCTGGCCCCACCTCTAGCCAGGTTAAGGGCAGAGGGCATAGCAGTCTTGGCATACCTAGATGATCTATTGCTAAATAGACTAGTCGGTGGCTCGTTTGGAGCAAAGCATGCGCATTACAACCAAATACCTGAAAAATCTGGGTTGAATTCTCAAATTGGAGAAGTCTTCCTTTAAAACCGCTAGAAAGGCTGGAGTACTTGGGTCTGATCATAGACACAGCCCAGAAAAAGGTGTTCTTGATCAACGCCATAAGAGAGCTGGTGCAGATGGTCAGGTCCAAAAGAGATTCCTCCCTTCGCCTTTGCATGAGGTTGTTAGGAAAGATGGTGGCTTCATTTGAAGCGGTTTCCTATGCCCAGTTCCATTCAGGACTGTTGCAAAACAGTATCCTGTCTGCTTGAAACAAAACGATTCAAGCTCTAGATTTTCCAATGCGGCTGTCCCCAAAGGTGTTCCAGAGCCTCAGTTGGTGCTCGGTATCCGGGAATCTGCAGAAGGAAAAAAAAACCTTCATACCAGTTACCTGGAAAGTGGTAACGACAGATGCCAACCTTTTTAGGTTGGGGAGCAGCACTGTAAAAGACAACTGTCCAAGGACAGTGGTCCAGAACCGAAAAAGCCTTGCCCATCAACATCCTAGAGATTCGGGCAGCGCATCTGGCTCTTAAGCCCTGAACATTCAGGTTACAGGATTGTCCTGTCAGCATCCGATCCGACAATGCCACAGCTGTGGCCTATATCAAATCGCCAAGGGGGCACTAGGGGTCACGCAGCTCAGAGAGTGGTGGACCATATTCCAGCTTGGGCAAGGAACATCCTTTTCTGGCCTTCGGCAGTTTTCATTCTGGGAATAGAGAATTGGCAGGCGGACTATGTGAGTCGCCAGCAGTTGTTCCCGGGGGAGTAGTCCCTTCACCCCAAAATCTTTCTGGCTATATGCCAAAGATGGAGGATCCTCGCCGTAGATCTTTTGGCGTCCAGTTTCAACGTGTAGTTGGTCAACTTTATGTCAAGGACAAGGGATCCACTCGCATGCGAGGCAGATGCGTGGTGACCCCATGGGGTCAGTTTTCACTGATTTAGGCTTTTTTCCCTATTCAGTTGCTGCCACGTCTTCTTTGCAGGATCAAGCTGGAAAGAAAGACGGTAATTCTTGTAGCCCCAGCATGGCCCAGAAGGTCCTGGTATGCAGAAATCGTAAAGATGGCGGTGGAGGATCCATGGTCTCTTCCACTACGGCCAGACCTACTCTCATAGGGGCCGATATTCCATCCTACCTTACAAACTCTAAGTTTGACGCTTTGGCTATTGAAGCCCACATTCTGAAGAGACGTAGTCTCTCCAGGTCATTGATTTCTACCTTAATTAATAAAGCCGGCTTCCAGAGTCCTATATTATAGACTCTGGAGGGTTTATGTTTCCTGGTGTGAATCCTAGGGTTGGCACCCTCGGAAATATAACCTAGGTAGAATTCTTGTTTTTTTCTACAAGTACAAATTAAGCTGGCCTTGAGTACTATTAAGGGCCAAGTCTCAGCTTTATTGGTCTTATTTCAAAGACCGCTTGCTTCGCATTCTTTGGTCTGGGGTTTTATACAAGGGGTGATGCGGCTTATTCCGCCAGTTAGACCACCCTTGAACCCTTGGGACTTGAACAAAGTTTTTTTGCCTACATTGCAAAAACAGCCCTTTGAACCGTTACAGCATACTCCCTTGGTCCTTCTGACAAGGGAAATAATGTTTCGGGTTGCTATACCCTCTGCAAGAGGGTAATCTGAGTTGGCTGCTCTTTCCTGTAAAGAAGCCATATTTAATTATTAAGGTGGTTTTAGGTTTTTACCTAAACCAAGATATTGTCCTACCATCGTTTTTTTACAAAACCAGGTTCTAGGGTAGAGAACTTGCTACATTGTTTTAATGTAGTGAGAGCGGTCAAGGTCTATTTAAGTACGACTGCTCAGGTCTGAAAGACTGATGTTTTTATTATGCTGCCAGGGGGTCCTAGGAAGGGACAGGCAGTGTCAAAATCCACTATTGCTAAGTGGATTTGGCAAGTTCTAAATCAGGCCTAATGGTTAAAAGGTAAGATTTCACCTTTTCATGTCAAAGCGCACTCTACTAGAGCAGTTAATGCTTCTGGGGCAGTGCATCACCAAGCCTCCATGGCTCAGATCTGCAGGGCCGCAATTTGGTCTGCAGTCCATACATTCACCAGATTTTATCAAGTGGATGTAAAAAAGGGCATGAGGATATCGCCTTTGGGCGCAGTGTGCTGCAGACAGCAGTATAGGTCCTCAAGTCTGTTGGTGCCCTACGGGTTGTGTCTCCCTCCCCTCAAATAGCATTGCTATGGGACGTCTCACATAGTGATTACTATGGTGCGCTGTGTCCCGTGATGTACGATAAAGAAAATAGGATTACCTTTCTCGAACATCACGGGACACAGAGCCACAGTAATTACTGATGGGTTATATAGGTATCACTGGTGATTGGACACTGGCACACCCTATCAGGAAGTTCAACCCCCTATATAATCCCTTCCCCTTGCAGGGATACCTCAGTTTTTACGCCAGTGTCTTAGGTGATGGACGTGTAAAGATGTCCTGTGCTGAGCTCCAAAGGCAATATCCTATATCCTATACTGGGGCAAGCCAGGCAGACCGGATCCATTCAAAGTGTCCTTTTCTAGGCCGAATTGGATGGTACCCGGGCCTCGTGTCCGAAGAAACGAGGTTTTACCTGTAATGCTTCTCTTTTTAGAGAGCTGGACCCCGCATATTAGAAAATGGTTTTCTAGCCTAATTTCTAGCCGGGTGCTTTACGGGCCCAGAACTGCAGGATCCCCCTATTCCTAGGGGGCCCCAGTCTCTGACGGTTTTTTCAAATGGAGCCCACCGTGAGAGGTGAAGATTGGGTCTGTGTGAACTGAACCCTGCGGCTGGATAAGGTTAGAGGAGATTCCACAGAATTTTCTAATTCTAGTAGGTTTCTCCTTTAAGGTAAATGCATGCTATGTCTATTGTGACCACCGGGGGCTGCCAAGAGCACATACCTTCACATGCTTGATGTGTCTGTCTCAGTGTTCATCGCTGCACATGTCTCCCAGCGTCTCAGGCCGGCTGCAAAGGTAGGATGGAAGGGGGGATTTCTCAGGTTTGAATGTTCCCCCCCAGGCTAGAGAGAGGCCACAGGGGTCTAGAAAGTGGTTATACCGCTCGGGCACCGCCGCCTCAGGCCACCATTTCCGACCATTGCCGTTTAGGCAGGTCTTCACTACCAGCTTCTCTCCCTCCTCCCCCTTCCCCAGCCTTCCTCCATAGTATTACAGGAGAGTCGGCCAGCGCGGGAAGCGCTAGTTTTTTCAAAAATCGAGGGGGGGGGAGGTAGAGGGGAGGGGCGGGACGTCAGCACAGGTGCTTAGACTCCCACTCAGGCCAGCTGCAGGCTATTAAGGCACTCTGTACAGGTGCACACAGCCTTTGGAGAGACACAGAGCTGACGGTCGCATGTAAGGTGGGACACAGGCATTCTCCTAGGCAGCATTTACTGAAGTAACACCAGACTGAGCATTGGGTAGCAAGGCTTTTAGCCAGACTACATCGCTCAGCAGTCAGTGTTCATTTGTGATACCTCCACACCTTGGTGCTTTGCACTATGGGTAGAAGAGGTTCAAGCACCCCAAGAACCAGAGACACTAGGGGATCTCGTTCAGGTTCTGAGGGCCCCCTGTCAGCAGCATCCCCCCCCCCCTGATGGGCCAGGGACAGCTAGCCAGGGAGAGCCGTTGGGGTCAGGGGCTACACCTGCTTCTGGCACTTCAGCCCCTGTATACATTACACAAGAGGTTTTTTCCTCAACCATTAATGGTCTAGAGGAAAGATTAATGGCCGTGATTACGTCTTCACTCAGTAGAATAAAACGCACTAGGCCTTCCTCTGTTCCCCAAGACCCTCAGGAAGAGGAGTTCTGGGATAAAGGAGAGGAATCCCTTTCAGAGGATCGGGATGGGACGGATGATTCCTCTTTAGAGGAATCAGGTGGAGAGGGGCCCTCTGCGACTTCCCAAGAGGAGAAAGTCTTAGTGCAGATCCTTACTGGATTGGTCCGCTCCACATTTAAGTTGCCCGTACCTGAAACTGCTAAAGAATCCTCTTCTGCTTTGGGGTCACTGAAACCTTTCCAAGCAGCGCAGGCTTTTCCTGTTCATAATTTACTTGAAAAGCTCATTTATTCTGAGTGGGATCACCCAGACAAACGTTTTTTTCCGCCGAGAAATTTTTCAACACTTTATCCGATGGAAGAAAAGTTTATGAAAATGTGGGGAATACCGGCCATTGATGCCGCCATTTCCTCCGTAAATAATAGTCTGACTTGTCCTGTAGACAATGCTCAGATGCTCAGGGATCCTGTAGATAAAAAGATGGAATCCCTATTGAAGGATGTTTTTCCTTAGCAGGTTCAGTGGCTCAACCTGCAGTAGCAGCGATTGGAGTCTGTCAATACTTAAGAGACCATGTTAAGCAGGTCATCAAAGTATTACCTGAACAGGCCCAGGGGTTTGCTAACCTTCCAGCGGCCTTATGCTTTGTGGTTGACGCCATTAGAGATTCTATCGTGCAAACCTCCCGTCTTTCACTGGGGTTGGTGCATATACGTAGAATCCTATGGTTGAAAAATTGGTCAGCCGAAGCACCATGTAAGAAGCTGCTGGCTGGGTTTCCATTTCGTGGTGCAAGGTTGTTTGGAGAAGACTTGGATAACTATATTAAGAGAATCTCTTGTGGGAAAAGCACTTTCTTACCTGTCAAAAAGAAGAGTAAGCGTCCCTCTTTCAAACGGACTCTTTCCCCAGCGCCGGGGGCTTCAGCCTCCAGGCAGTCTCGACGGCCGCCTCCATCTGGGTCCAGAGACAAGAGTCAACCCCAGGGACAAAAGAAGTCCTGGGGGAAGAAGCCCAATAGGCAAAACACTAAGACCTCTGCATGAGGGGGCGCCCCCGCTCACTCGAGTGGGGGGGAAGACTGCGACAGTTCTCAGGGCTCTGGCAGGAGGATTTCCAGTACAGATGGGTAATCTCCACGGTAACCTTAGGGTACAAGCTGGAGTTTCAGGAATTTCCCTCTCCTCGGTTCCTCAGATCAAGAGTCCCCAGAGACCCGGAGAAGAAGCAGTCGCTCCTTCTAGCGTTAGAGCGACTTTTGTCGCAGGAGGTCATTATGATAGTTCCCGCAAAGGACCAGGGATTGGGCTTCTATTCCAACCTTTTTACGGTCCAAATGGGAATGTCAGCATTCTGGATTTAAGGGATCTGAACCGATTCCTAAGGATTCAATCCTTCTGCATGGAATCAAGTCGGACAGTAGTTCCCACCCTGCAGGGAGGAGAATTTCTGGCATTGATAGACATCAGAGATGCATATCTGCATGTGCCCATTTTTCCTGCTCATCAGAAGTTTCTGCGCTTCGAGGTAGGAGGGCGCCATTTCCAGTTTGTGGCTCTGCCTTTCGGGATAGCCACTGCACCTTGAGTGTTCACAAAGATCTTGGCTCCTCCTCTGGCCAGATTAAGGGCTCAGGGTATAGCTGTCATAGCATACCTAGACGACCTGCTCTTGATAGACCGGTCGGTAGCCTCTTTGAATGGAACCTTGAGGACCACAGTCAGGTATCTAGAACACCTGGGTTGGATCCTCAACCTAGAAAAGTCTTTCCTAAAACCAGTAAGAAGACTGGAGTATTTAGGTCTGATTATAGATACAAGCCAGGAGAAAATATTTCTACCCCAGGCAAAGATCGCTGCTTTAAGAGAGCTGATTCTGGCAGGACCAAGAAGGGTCCCTCTGTCCGCCTTTGTATGAGGCTACTAGGGAAGATGGTGTCTTAATTCGAAGTAGTTTCCCTATGCTCAGTTTCATTCAAGAATGCTGCAACACAGTATTCTGTCGACCTGGAACAAGAAGGTTCGGGCATTAGACTTTCCGATGCACCTGTCGCATGCGGTGCGTCAGAGCCTCAATTGGTGGCTCATACCCGAAAACCTGCAGAAAGGGAGATCCTTTCTACCGGTTACCTGGACGGTGGTAACAACAGATGCCAGTCTGTCAGGTTGGGGAGCAGTTCTGGAACAGTCTGCGGTTCAGGGGATATGGTCCAAGACCGAGAGGACCTTACCCATCAACATTCTGGAGATCCGGGCGATATATCTAGCCCTAAAAGCCTGGACTATCAGGCTACAGGGTTGTCCGGTCAGGATCCAGTCCGACAATGCCACAGCAGTGGCTTATGTCAATCATCAGGGAGGCACCCAGAGCCGAGCTGCTCAAAAGGAGGTGAACCAGATCTTAGTCTAGACAGAGATGCATGTGCCATGCATATTGGCAGTTTTCATCCCGGGAATAGAGAACTGGCAGGTGGACTATCTAAGTCGCCAGCAGTTACTTCCAGGGGAATGGTCTCTGCATCCCGACGTCTTTTGGGCCATATGCCAAAGATGGGGGGTTCCAGATGTAGATCTCTTTGCATCCCGATTCAACAAAAAGATAGACAGATTTGTGGCAAGGACAAAAGATCCTCTTGCATGCGGGACGGATGCGTTGGTGATTCCGTGGCATCAGTTCTCACTGATTTACGCATTCCCGCCTATTCTGCTACTACCACGACTCCTTCGCAGGATCAGGCAGGAAAAGAGGTCGGTACTTCTGGTGGCCCCCGCTTGGCCCAGAAGGACTTGGTATGCAGAAATAGTAAGGATGACGGTAGGTTCCCCGTGGACACTACCGGAACGCCCAGACCTGTTATCTCAAGGTCCAGTGTTCCATCCTGCCTTACAAACGCTAAATTTGACGGTTTGGCTATTGAGACCCACGTTCTGAAGAGTCGTGGGCTCTCAGGTCCTGTCATATCTACCTTGATTAATGCAAGGAAGCCAGCTTCCAGGATGATTTATCATAGAGTCTGGAAAGTTATGTATCCTGGTGTGAATCCAGAGGTTGGCATCCCAGGAAATATGTCATAGGTAGAATTCTTGATTTTCTACAATTAGGATTAGAGATGAAGCTGGCCTTGAGTACCATCAAGGGCCAGGTCTCTGCTTTATCAGTATTATTTCAGCGGCCACTTGCTTTGCATTCTTTGGTGCGAAGCTTTATGCAGGGGGTGACGCGTCTTAATCCTCCGGTTAAAGCGCCCCTAAACCCCTGGGACTTGAACTTGGTCCTGGCTGTGTTACAGAAACAGCCTTTTGAACCAATAAGTCAGATTCCTTTGGTCTTGTTGACAAGGAAGTAAATTTTTCTGGTGGCCATCTCTTCTGCTAGAAGAGTTTCAGAATTAGCGGCCCTTTCCTGTAAGGAGCCTTATTTGATTATACACAAGGATAGAGTGGTACTACGCCCTCATCCTAGTTTTTTACCGAAGGTGGTTTCTGATTTTCATTTAAACCAAGACATTGTTCTACCTTCCTTTTTTCCAGATCCCTGTTCTCCGGAAGAGAGATCTCTACATTCGTTGGATGTAGTAAGAGCAGTTAAGGCCTATCTCGGGGCAACTGCTCAGATCCGCAAGACGGATGTTTTGTTTGTGCTGCCAGAGGGTCCCAATAGAGGACAGGCAGCATCAAAAGCTACCATTTCTAAATGGATTCGACAATTGATCATTCAAGCTTACGGTTTGAAACAGAAGATTCCTCCGTTTTAGATCAGGGCACATTCCACAAGGGCTATTGGTGCTTCTTGGGCAGTGTATCACCGGGCCTCTATGGCTCAAATCTGCAAGGCCGCAACCTGGTCTTCAGTTCATACATTCACCAGATTCTATCAGGTGGCATGAGGATATCGCCTTTGGGCGTAGTGTGCTGCAGGCAGCGGTACAGAGTCTTCAGGTCTGATTGCACCCTACTTGGTCGTGGTTCCCCCCCCTCAGGTAGCATTGCTCTGGGACATCCCATCAGTAATTACTGTGGCTCTGTGTCCCGTGATGTTCGAGAAAGAAAATAGGATTTTTTTAAAACAGCTTACCTGTAAAATCCTTTTCTTTCGAAGGACATCACGGGACACAGAGGTCCCGCCCCTCTTCTAATACATTACATTGCTTGGCTACAAAACTGAGGTATCCCTGCAAGGGGGAGGGATTATATAGGGGGTTGAACTTCCTGATAGGGTGTGCCAGTGTCCAATCACCAGTGATACCTATATAACCCATCAGTAATTACTGTGGCTCTGTGTCCCGTGATGTCCTTTGAAAGAAAAGGATTTTACAGGTAAGCTGTTTTAAAAGATCCTATTTTTATAACGGCTTACCTGTAAAATCCTTTTCTTTGAGTAAATCACGGGACACAGAGGTGCCACCCCTCTTTCTGGGGTTTAAGTATATTGCTTTGCTACAAACTGAGGTACTCCTGGTAGGAGGAGGGGTTATATAGGGAGTTATATAGGGAGTGAACTTCTTGTATTGGGTATACCAGTGTCCATCACCTGAAGATGCTTATATACCCACATAGTAATTACTATGGTGCTCTGTGTCCCGTGATGTACTCCAAGAAAAGGATTTTACAGGTAAGCTGTTATAAAAATCCTATTATTGGCAGGTTTCCCGTATCACGGGGAACGTTTATTCGGTGATCACTTGGACAGTTATATCCAAAGGATTTCTGGAGGGAAGAGTTCTCTACTTCCTGTGAAGAAAAGCACTAAACGTCCCTCGTTTAAAAACCCAGGGACTGCTTCCTCAAATGTCTTAGCGTCAGGGCGGTTCCGCCGCCAACCGGGTGCTAGGGTCAGGAGCAAGCCGCAAGGCCAGTGCCAGAAAAGGCCCTGGGTCCAAAATTCTTCTAAACCCAGCACCAAGCCCTACTTTTGAGGGGACACCCCCACTCCATCGGGTGGGAGGAAGGCTACTGCACTTTGCGGACATTTGGAAAACAAAAAAGTCACCCCAATTTTATCTTGCGGTTACAAGCTGGAGTTATGGGGGGGTTCCCCCTCAGAGGTTTCTAAGATCCAACGTTCCCTCGGATCCTCAAAAAAGAAACCTATTTTTTCAGGCACTACATCATCTCATGCATCAAGGAGTGATTATAGAGATTCTTGTAATCGCAAGGGGCACAGGGTTTTTGGATCTTTGCATTTTGGACCTAAGATCCCTGATTAACTATCTTTTGATACAGTCCTTTCGGATGGAGTCTGTCCGCTCAGTAGTAACCTCACTCCAGAGGGGTGACTTACACGTAGCTATCTTTCAGCCTCTTCAGAGGTTCCTACGTTTTGCAGTGGAGGAACGTCCCTTTCAGTTTGTGGCTCTACCCTTCGGGCTTGTTACAGCTCCCCGGGTGTTCACAAAGGTCCTAGCACCAGTACTGGGTCTTTTAAGAGCCCATGGGATCCTGGTGCTCGGTTATCTGGATGACCTTCTGCTCAGAGATCACTCAGTACAGGCTCTAGAACAGAGCATAATATACACAGTGAGGTATTTGAAAAGCTTAGGCTAGATCATAAATACCGAAAAGTCAGCCTTGAGACCAGCATAAAGTCTAAGATAGATATATTTAGGTCTGATTCTAAACACGGTCCAAGCAAGAGTATTCTTGTCACCTGTAAGGATCTGTGCCCTGAAGTATCAGGTGCGTCAGGTAAGGGGCACCAGACAACCCTCCATTCGGCTCTGTATGAGCTTTCTAGGGAGGATGGTATCCTCCTTCGAGGCAGTGCCCTATGCCCAATTCCATTCCAGACCTTTACAGCAAGACATCTTGTCAGCTTGGAACAGAGGAAGAAAAGCCCTGGATTATCCAATATGCTTATCTCCTCAGGCATGCTTAAGCCTAAACTGGTGGTTGCAGGATCAGAACCTGCGAAAGGGAAAATCCTTTCTCCCAGTCACTTGGAGAGTACTGACTACAGATGCCAGTCTCTCAGGCTGGGGAGCGACCCTAGAAGGGCTCACAGCGCAGGGGAAATAGTCAGGGACAGAGCAGACCCTGCCCATCAACGTCCTAGAATTACGGGCAGTACGTCTGGCCCTACAGTTGTGGACGGTGGAGCTTCAGGACTGCCCCATCAGGGTTCAGTCCGACAATGCCACGGCAGTGGCTATATAAACCACCAAGGCAGTACCAGGAGTCGTTCAGCTCTGAAGAAGGTGAACTACATACTAGCCTGGGCAGAGGGACATGTGCCAATGACATCAGCTGTCCATATCCCGGGAATAGAGAACTGGAAGGCAGGTTCTCAGCAGCCAGCAGATCTGCACAATGGAATGGTCCCTACACCCAGAGGTGTTCCAGGAAATTTGGCAACGTTGGGCATGGCCAAAGGTAGACCTACTGGCATCCAGGTTCAACAACAAGCTTTCTGCGGTTTGTGTCTCGAACTAGAGATCCTCTGGCAATTGGAGCAGGTGCTCTGATAGTTCCATGGAGCCAGTGCTCCCTGGTTTATGCTTTCCCACTGATCCCTTTCCTTCCACATTTGAGGCGCAGGATTCAGAGAGAGGGGGTTCCAGTCATTCTGGTGGTACCAGCCTTGCCCAGAAGGCCCTGGTTCCTAGAGATTGTGAGACTGACGATAGATGGGCCATGGACGCGTCCACGTCTCCCCGATCTACTGTCCGGGACCAGTGGTGTCTACTCTAGTGAATGCTAGAAAAGCTGTCAATAGAAAGATTTATCATGAGGTCTGGAAGTCTTGTATTGCTTGGTGTGAAGCCAGAAAATGGCATCCTCGGAAATATGCGATTGGGAGAATTCTCTTTTCTACAGTCAACTATGGAAATCAAATTGGCTTTGATTTATGAAAGGGGCAACTCGCTTGCTTCCCCCCATTAGGTCACTTATGTGTCCTTGGGACTTGAACTTGGTGCTGTCTGTGTTACAGAAACAACCATTTGAACCTATTAAGGAAATTGCATTAGACTTGCTGTCACGTAAGCTAGCCTTCCTGATGGCTATCGCCTCGGCTAGAAGGGTGTCGGAGTTGGTGGCCCTTTCATCCAGGGAACCGTACTTGATCCTTCACCATTACAGAGTTGTGTTACGACCTGTTCCATCCTTTTTGCCAAAGGTGGTGTCGGCCTTTCTTTTAAATCAGGGCATTATTTTGCCTTCTTTTTTCTCTTAGCCTCATTCGGCGGAAGAGAGACGACTGCATTCTCTGGACGTTGTCCAGGCATTCAAGGTTTATTTGTCTAGATCTATGGAGATCCGAGGATCAGACTCCCCTTTTTTTTTTTTTCTTTTTTTCCCCAAAAGGACCCAAAAAGGGGCAGGCAGTTTCCAAAGCTTCCATTGCCAATTGCGTCTGTCAATTGGTCATTCAGGCCTGAAACCTAAAGGTCTGAAACATAAAGCTCCTCCCTTTTTAGGGTGAGAGCTCATTGTACCAGGGGTGTAGGAACCTCCTGGGCTTTTCGTCATCTGGTATCTGTGGCTCAGATTTGTAAGGCTGCTACCTGGTCTTCAGTGCATATGTTCACAAAATTTTATTAAGTGGATGTTCGAGCAGCTGAGGATTCGGCTTTCAGCTGCAGGGTACTGTGGGCTGCCGTATAAGTTCTGATGGCTATTGTTTGGTCGGGTGTCTGCCTCCCCTCAAGACTGTTGCTCTGGGACGTCCCAGCAGGTAATGAATATTAGCCCGATTCTGTGTCCCATGATGTATGAAAAAGAAAATAGGATTTTTTACGTCATACTTGCCTGTAAACTTCTTTTCTTTGAGTACATCATGGGACACAGAGATCCTTCCCCCAGTTTTTTATGAGGATTTAGTGCTTGCTACAAAACTAAAGTACTTCCTGTATGGGAGGGGTTATATAGGGGATCACTTCCTGTATGAAGACCTTTGGTTGGGGCTGGTGAAAAAATCGATTTGAATTGAGTTGAGAGGTCAAATCGATTCAAATTTTCAGCAAATCGATTTTTTTTTTTTTTTTTCCACCAGGACCGGCGCTGACACCACGCCGGTCCTCAGGAGCTGCGGGCAGGAGTTTTTAGGCGAGGACGCAGCTTCGGCCTAGTCCGAGAGGCCGGACGCTGCGGACTAGGCCGAAGTCGCGGCCTTGCCTAAAAACTCCTGCCCGCAGCTCCTCAGGACCGGCGCGCTGTCCATAAAAAAAAAAGACTCCATTCGAATCGTGAATCGAGGGTTTTTTTTGTTTGTTTGTTTTTTTTTTTGGAGAAAATCGCCCAGATCTTTGGTCTACCAGTGTCCATTCACCTAATGATGGAGTATAACCCAGCAGGTAATGAATATTTAGCCTGACTCTGTGTCCCATGATGTACTCAAAGAAAAAAAAAGCATTTTACAGGTACATGTGTGTTTTTGTCTTTTTTGTTTTTTTTTTTAAATCTAGAAACAACTAGGTGTTTGGTAACTGTTCTGGTGTTATGATATTTGTGCTTTATTATACCACATTTCAGTTTAATCTGTTTTTTATATAGTAAAGTCTTCTTCCTTCCTCTCTCTCTTTTTTTTTTTTTTTTTTTTTTTTTTTTTTTTTTTTTGCAGAAACTGTCAAATCCTGAATATGATGCTTCGGGAGTTCAATTTCCCATGTGTGGCACTGCATTCTATGATGAAGCAGGTAAATTATTTCCTGGTAGATCATCAAGTTTATTGCAACAAATAATTTTTTAGCTAAGCGGTCTGTGTTTGTTTTTTGTTTTTTTCCCCCTCACTGTACCAACAACTTAAAGGTTAGCTTACCCCTTTTTTTGTAAAAGCGTTTGTTCAAAAAAAAAATAAATAAATAAAAAGCAGTGAGAATCCTTTTGAGGCTCCTTTCTTCCAGGATGGTGTCTCCAAAAAGCAGAGCTTCTCATTGATCAGCAGAGTCATGTGGCCAGTGCTGACTAATGAGTGCTTGTCATTGCGAGCAGTATGCTGCTATACAATCCAATGCTGTTTTGTGACATTTTTAAAGCTAAAGTTTAGCCAAAAAGAAGTACTAATCTGTGCAGATATGACAGTCCTCTTCCTGATGCTGAACTTCTGGCACTGTGGTAGTTAATAGCTTTGTGTGTTCGGGCACAACTGCAGTGAAAATTGTTAGACATGATCCTCTTCCCCCATGCATTATGTGCAGTGTACATAATAAAATACCTATTCTCAAAGAAGGGAGGGGGAAGGTACTTGTCAATCCAGCTTCACTGCAGTTCTTCCCAAAGACACAAAATTACTTATTATAGCAGCACCGGAAGTTTACTGGCATGCCTGTACAAAATTTCTACACGATCAAGCTGCCTGCAACATGGCCTCACAGGACATCATTACAGGTAAGTAATATCACTGAAGCTGTAAAGAGATTGTGTTTTTTTGCTAAATTTCAGTGCCAGATCGTTCTGTCGGCTGGAGGGTGAGTCAGAAGATGGGGATCATATAAGATACATTCAACCAGAAGGGTGTCGAGGATGTTGTGAGTTTGCTCATCTTTTTATGCTTTGTGAAAAGGCGAAATGCCCTGAGCTGAACTCTGGTCATTGCACAAAAATACACTTGCAGTGAGCACCCCACCCCGGGATGCAAGGGTTAAAGGCTTAAGTCCAGAGGATAGAGGAATAAGGTTGAATACTTTTTTCTCAAAGTGATGTATACATGTACAGTACATTGAGTAGTGAATAAGAAACTTAAAGCAGTATTAAACTCAATAGCAAACATTTATTATATTGTAGCTTACTAAATCTTAGATGTGACGGTTGCATTTGTTTTTTTTTTTTGTTTTGTTTTTTTTTTCTGTTTTCATCTGGTGATCTAACCAGTAAAGTCTGTTTTTCAACAGAAAAACTCTCTTGCTGTTGGAAATGAGACAGACAATTTAACACTGACAGGGGTGCTTACAATGGTCAGCTGTTTATGTAATTACTTTATCTGAAAGATTTGGGGCCCATGAAAAACTCTCACACATGTGACATCCCCATAATCGGGAGGCATATCAAGATTGTGTTTTGGGGTGTAATTGAAAGTATGCCCATACTTGTTCAAATGACAACTTGGTGAACAAAAAACACATTTTTTATTTCATTTCTTAATTTTCTAAAAAAAAACTAAATGCGACCACAAAATTACAACTTCAAAAAAACTCACTGTGCCTAAATACGTTGGACTGTCTACTTTCCAAAAAGGGGTCATTTGTACTGTCCTGTGTCTTTTTAGGGCCTCAAGAAATGAGAGGCCGCCAGTACATCAAGACTGATCAATTTTCAAATATGTATACCACAATTTGTAGACTAACTTTCCTACAGACTAAATGATATTCACTGATTTGGGTTATTTTCATCAAAGAAATGTAAGAGTACATTTTGGCCTAAATTTATCAATAAAGATATTTATTTGCAAAGTGTTATAACCAAACTAAGAATGTATGTTTGTATTTTATTTTTTTTTCAAAATTTTTTCAAAAAGTAAAAAGTCCTTTTACTTTTTATAACAAAAAATATAAAAATCCAGTAGTCATTAAATACTACCTAAAGAAAGCTCTATCTGTCTAAAAAAAATAAAAGATGCTAAAAATGTCATTTTGGATACAGTGTTGCGTGACTGAGTAATTGTCATATAACTTGTGACAGTGGGAAGACTAAAAAATGGCCTGGGCAGGTAGGTGAAACTGTTTGGTCTTGAGGTGTTTAGTGGGGAGTTAATAAACAGTTGAGGTATCCAAACCATTTTATAGCTAGACAGTTAAAACTTCTAAGGCACTTCTAAAGAATAGAAGGCTAGTTGGAATTCTTGGTTAGAGAATAGAAGCATCATCAGCCCTAGTCTAGAGGATAGCAATCCCTTTTTTAAGCATGTCATTCCATGCTTGCAAAATGGTTGAAACTATGAGGGGCAAGACCTCTAAAACAGGTCTCAAAATAGATTTATGTCGTAAAGCTAAAAAAATCCTCATTTACTGAGATCCACAGTTTATTGCATTTATCATAAAACCAATCTGATTTAGTCTTGTCGCTGAGTGGTCTATATATACAGTGGCTTGCGAAAGTATTCGGCCCCCTTGAGCTTTTCAACCTTTTGCCACATTTCAGGCTTCAAACATAAAGATATAAAATTTTTATTTTTTGTGAAGAATCTCCAACAAGTGGGACACAATTGTGAAGTGGAACGAAATCTTTTGGATTTTTGAAACTTTTTTAACTAATAAAAAAATGAAAAGTGGGGCGTGCAAAATTATTTGGCCCCCTTGCGTTAATACTTTGTAGAGCCACCTTTTGCTGCGATTACAGCTGCAAGTCGCTTGGGGTATGTCTCTATCAGTTTTGCACATCGAGAGACTGAAATTCTTGCCCATTCTTCCTTGCAAAACAGCTCAAGCTCAGTGAGGTTGGATGGAGAGCGTTTGTAAACAGCAGTTTTCAGCTCTTTCCACAGATTCTCGATTGGATTCAGGTCTGGACTTTGACTTGGCCATTCTAACACCTGGATACGTTTATTTGTGAACCATTCCTTTGTAGATTTTGCTGTATGTTTGGGATCATTGTCTTGTTGGAAGATAAATCTCCGTCCCAGTTTCAGGTCTTTTGCAGACTCCAACAGGTTTTCATCCAGAATGGTCCTGTATTTGGCTGCATCCATCTTCCTCTCAATTTTAACCATCTTCCCTGTCCCTGCTGAAGAAAAGCAGGCCCAAACCATGATGCTGCCACCACGTTTGACAGTGGGGATGGTGTGTTGAGTGTGATGAGCTGTGTTGCTTTTACGCCAAACATATCGTTTTGCATTGTGGCCAAAAAGTTCGATTTTGGTTTCATCGGACCAGAGCACCTTCTTCCACATGTTTGGTGTGTCTCCCAGGTGGCTTGTGGCAAACTTTAGACGAGACTTTTTATGGATATCTTTGAGAAATGGCATTCTTCTTGCCACTCTTCCATAAAGGCCAGATTTGTGCAGTGTACGACTGATTGTTGTCCTATGGACAGACTCTCCCACCTCAGCTGTAGTTCTCTGCAGTTCATCCAGAGTGATCATGGGCCTCTTGGTTGAATCTCTGATCAGTCTTCTCCTTGTCTGAGCTGAAAGTTTAGAGGGACAGCCAGGTCTTGGTAGATTTGCAGTGGTCTGATACTCCTTCCATTTCAAAATGATCGCTTGCACAGTGCTCCTTGGGATGTTTAAAGCTTGGGAAATCTTTTTGTATCCAAATCCGGCTTTAAACTTCTCCACAACAGTATTACGGACCTGCCTGGTGTGTTCCTTGGTCTTCATGATGCTCTCTGCGCTTTCAACAGAACCCTGAGACTATCACAGAGCAGGTGCATTTATACAGAGACTTGATTACACACAGGTGGATTCTATTTATCACCATCAGTCATTTAGGACAACATTGGATCATTCAGAGATCCTCGCTGAACTTCTGGAGTGAGTTTGCTGCACTGAAAGTAAAGGGGCCGAATAATTTTGCACGCACCACTTTTCAGTTTTTTAATTGCTAAAAAAGTTTAAAATATCCAATAGATTTCGTTCCACTTCACAATTGTGTCCCACTTGTTGGTGATTCTTCACAAAAAGTTAAAATGTTATATCTTTATGTTTGAAGCCTGAAATGTGGCAAAAGGTTGAAAAGTTCAAGGGGGCCGAATACTTTCGCAAGCCACTGTAGATCAGGAAGGGAGAGCCCTCCACTTATTTGGGGCGAATATCTTAAAATTCTGTAGTGTTTGTCCAAGGATGAAATCCCTCATAGATTTATTAGTCCGAGTTAGGTAATGTTTACAGTAGGTGGTCTATTTATTACAGTTTAGAATATACAGCTTTGGATGGATATATATAATTATCTCCTGCCCAACCAAGACACTCAGTTATTGATAGGACGACAAACATTCCAGAATGGACTGAGAAATTGGACCATAATTTGAGAGTAGCTAGTTTTGTGAGATTTCATGGGATAAAGGTACCTAGATATCCATATGCTTGTTGTTGCCAAAGATTGGAAATTAGAGGTTGCAGTTAGAGGAGCTGAGAGGCGAGTGAAGAAATAATGTTTAGGGCATCTGGTTTATCAAAAAATACTTTTAAATAAGATCTAACATCCTGTTGTTCTTCTATACAAATAATTAGCATTTTTAGTCTGTGAACATGCACAGATCTCATATTTAAGAGGTCCTGTCATGCTTTTTTTCTATTTTTTCTATTCTATTCTATCCATTAGGGATGTTTACATTCCTTGTAATAATATAAAAGTGACACTTTTTTTTTTTTTTTTTTTTTTTTAATTAAACGGTGTAAAGGTAAAATAGATTAAAAAAAATTTTTTTTTTCTTTTTTAAATGCGCCCCGTCAAGCTCGCAAGCAGAAGCGAATGCATACGTGAGTAGCGCCCGCATATGAAAACTGTGTTCAAACCACACAGAGCGAGAGCAATAATTCTAACCCTAGACCTCCTCTGTAACTCAAAACATGCTACCTGTAGAGTTTTTTTTTTTTTTTATATGTCGCCTATGGAGGTTTTTAAGGGTAAAATTTTGTCGCCATTCCACGAGCGGGTGCAATTTTGAAGCGTGTCATGTTGGGTATCAATTTACATTGTCACAATATAAAAAAAAATTGGGCTAACTTTACTGTTGTCTTATTTTTTTAATTAAAAACAGAAAGTGTATTTTTTCCAAAGAAAGTTCGCTTGTAAGACTGCTGCGCAAATACGGTGTGACAGAAAGTAATGCAATAACTGCCATTTTATTCTCTAGGGCAGTGGTCCTCAACCCTGTCCTCCAAGGCCCGCTAACAGGCCAGGTTTGTAAGATAACTGAAATACATCACAGGTGATATCATTTGCTGCTCAGTGATTGCAGTATTCTAGTCTGCATCTCCCCAAGGTAATACTTAAAACCTGGCCTGTTAGTGGGCCCCGAGGACAGGTTTGATGACCACTGCTCTAGGGTGTTAGGAAAAAAATGTATAATGTTTGGGGGTTCTAAGTAATTTTATAGCAAGAAAAACAGTTTTTAACTCGTAAACAACAAATCTCAAAAAGAGGCTTAGTCCATAAGTGGTTAAACACCTCCTGAATGCAGCAAATGCTTGTATAACTGCTATGTCGAAACAAATTGAACCTAATAAAAAGGACATCCGTTCTGCAGAATAAATTATATACTGCATGTGGAACCAGCTTACCTCAACGAATGAAGACCAATGTGTCCCTACCCTAAACAAAAAGAACTTGAGGGAGAGAGAGACTTATTCCACCTTTAATGTAACCCATAAACTGTACAACTCAATTAAAAAACAAACAGAAATCTTTTGGGGGCAGGGAGAGTAAAAAAAAATAAAATTAATGTGGTTGCATAAGTCTGTAAACCCTCTTCTAACTGGGGATGTATCTGTGTTCAGAATTTGGCAATCACTTTCAAACTCATGTTAAATAGGGGTCAGTATAGACCTGCCATAATTTAAAGTGCCTCTGATTAACACACCCCCCCCCCCCCCGAAAAAAAAGAAATGGAGATCTCTAAGGATCTGAAAAAAAGAATTGTTGCTCTACATAAAGATGGCCTAGGCTATAGGAAGATTGCCAAGACCCTGAAACTGAGCTGCAGCATGATGGCCAAGACCATACAGCGGTTTAACAGGACAGGTTCCACTAAGAACAGGCCTCGCCATGGTCAACCAAAGAAGTTGAGTGCACGTGTTCAGAGTCATATCCAGAGGTTGTCTTTGGGAAATAGACGTATGAGTGCTGCCAGCATTGCTGCAGAGGTTGAAGGGGTGGGGGGGTCAGGCTGTCAGTGCTCAGACCATACGCACATTGCATCAAATTGGTCTGCGTGTGCAGACCAATTGCTCACAGTGCATGTCAGAGCAAATGAGATTCATGAGGTCAATGGAACTACCTGAATTGTGGCAAGGCACAGATCTGACAAAGGTTACAAAAAAATTTCTGCTGCACTTAACGTTCCTAAGAGCACAGTGGCCTCCATAATCCTTAAATGGAAGATGTTTGGGACGACCAGAACCCTTCCTAGAGCTGGCCGTCCGGCCAAACTGAGCTATCGGGGGGAGAAGAGCCTTGGTGAGAGAGGTAAAGAAGAACACAAAGATCACTGTGGCTAAGCTCCAGAGATGCAGTCGGGAGATGGGAGAAAGTTGTAGAAAGTCAACCATCACTGCAGCCCTCCACCAGTCGGGGCTTTATGGCAGAGTGGCCTGATGGAAGCCTCTCCTCAGTGCAAGACACATGAAAGCCCGCATGGAGTTTGCTAAAAACACCTGAAGGACTCCAAGATGGTGAGAAATAAGATTCATTGGTCTGATGAGACCAAGATAGAACTTTTTGGCCTTAATTCTAAGCGGTATGTGTGGAGAAAACCAGGCACTGCTCATCACCTGTCCAATACAGTCCCAACAGTGAAGCATGGTGGTGGCAGCATCCTGCTGTGGGGATGTTTTTCAGCTGCAGGGACAGGACGACTGTTTGCAATCCAGGAAAAGATGAATACGGCCAATTACAGGGATATCCTGGACGTGTGCTCAGGACCTCAGACTGGGCCGAAGGTTTACAACAAGACAATGACCCTAAGCACACAGCTAAAATAACGAAGGAGTGGCTTCACAACAACTCCGTGACTATTCTTGAATGGCCCAGCCAGAGCCCTGACTTAAACCCAATTGAGCATCTCTGGTGAGACCTAAAAATGGCTGTCCACCAACGTTTACCATCCAACCTGACAGAACTGGAGAGGATCTGCAAGGAGGAATGGCAGAGGATCCTCAAATCCAGGTGTGAAAAACTTGTTGCATCTTTCCCAAAAAGACTCATGGCTGTATTAGATCAAAAGGGTGCTTCTACTAAATACTGAGCAAAGGGTCTAAATACTTAGGACCATGTGATATTTCAGTTTTTCTTTTTTAATAAATCTGCAAAAATGTCAACAATTCTGTGTTTTTCTGTCAATATGGGGTGCTGCATGTACATTAATGAGGAAAAGAATGAACTTTAAATGATTTAGCAAATGGCTGCATTATAACAAAGAGTGAAAAATTAAATTTAAGGGGGTCTAAATACTTTCCGTCACCCCACTACATATACATAGATATAGATAGATAGATATGTGTGTGTGTATATATATATATATTATATTATATTATAATATATATATATATATATATATATATATATATATATATATATATATATATATTATGTGTGTATATGTTTGCTGAATACACCCAGAAATAGGATATACAGTGTATTTTAACTGCCAGACATGATGCTACGTGGAGGAGGGGGGATATAAATCTTTTATATTAAAGTAGTACTAAAGGCTGAGACTTTTTTTTTTTTTTTTTTTTTCATGGATATAATCATTTTAAATATAATGCACAATATTAGTAAACTTTTACTTTAAATGTAATTATAACGCCTGATATTACCTCCAGTCTATCAGCCCCCAGCTTCTCTGGGTTCAGATTGTGATCTTCCCTGCACAGATCCCTTAATGTGATTGTAAACGTTTTGAATAATTTTTCAATATTTTTATTTTAATTTTTTTTAAACAACAAACTTGTCATACTTACCTGCTCTGTGTAATGGTTTTGCACAGAGCAGCCCAGATTCTCCTCTTCTGGTGTCCCCCGTTGACACTTCTGGCTCCTCCTGCCTTCAGAGTGCCCCTATAGCAAGATTAAAAAAAAAAAAAAAAAAACTTCTGCCTTTTAGAATCACTTCCTTCCCCTGCCTAGGACTACATGTCCCATGTGGTATTGCTGCTCACACATTCACAAGTTCTCAGGCACTTACTGACATGTATGGAGGGTGTATTTAGCTGTATGTGTGCTACACTGTGTCTTCTGACATGTATTGACAATGTACTTAACTGTATGTGTGTTGCACTGTGTATACTGACATGTATGGAGGGTGTACTTAGCTGTATGTGTGCTACACTGTATTTCCTGATATGTAAACAATGCAGGCCAACTAATTGGCTGACCAATTAATCAATTTTGACAATAGTTGACAACTATTTTAATAATCGATTGTAATCGATTTTTTTTTGCCCTGTTCAGTATTCATTGACGGGCTCATTTAGCCGGCCGTTTATCTCCTTCTGACCTGCATTTGACCTGCTTCAAGCAGGTTTGAACTCCCATGGAATACAAAACCCGCTTGAAGCAAGCAAAAGCCATCAAACTATACTGTACAGTGCACATTCATTGCATATAAACAGAATTTCAGAATGAATTATGTAATTTAACTGGTTTTGGAAAGTGCAGAGGATATTCTGCATTTATGGAGAATCCCGTGCTTGGCTATAAGCTTGTCACTGTAATCGTCAGTAATTTCTGGGGACAGAGAAAGAGAACATATTCTATCCCCAGGTTTTTTGAAAAGGAAATAAATCCTCCAGAATGTGTAGTTTGGCAAAGGCCCTGGCTATGTTAATATGATCATAGCTATACAAATACGGTCCAGTAGTAAATGTTTGTCTCTTTTTCTTTTTGTAGAAACAGAGATTTGCTGCACTTGCAAAGTTCAAATCAAGTGTTTTTAAGATTCTTATTGCAACAGATGTGGCTGCCAGGTAAACAAAATTACATATTACTCATGAAAGTCCCTTGCATGTTTTTCGTTTAACCAGTGCAATGTCTGTAGATGCAGATTGCAGTGTTTACTGCACTTCTAATATAATTATTTCATGTGTTTATATAACACTGACATATAGACACACATTTGTGGGAGGAAAATCCAAGTGGACACAGGAAAAGTAGATTTTATTTTTTACATAGCATCCTCTGTAGAACCGAAATCAAAGCCCCAGCACGGTAAAACAACCACTTACAGCAGGTAAAATAAGTATTGATCACGTCACCATTTTTTTTCTAGGTAAATCTCCTTCTAAAGGTGGTATTGGCATGACATTTTCACCACATGTTGGTAACAACCCATGCAATCCATACGTGCAAATAAATTCTGAAATTAAGTTATGTGTAATGAAATTAAATGACACAGGGAAAAAGTGTTATACACATGAAAGGGAGATGCAAAAAGTCATGGAAAGCCAAGACACCAGCTGAAATCTACCAGTAATTGTAAAGCTTGTCAGTGCAGATTAATATCAGATTGTTCAGTCTCAACTGATGGCCTATAAAAAGGTGTCTCATTACCAAGGTGTCACACAAGAAACATCTCATGATGGTAAAAGCAAAGAGCTCTCTCAAGACATTTGCAACCTTATTGTTGCAAAACATACTGATGGCATTGGTTACAGAATGATTTCTAAACTTTTGAATGTTCCAGTGAGCACTGTTGGGTAAATAATCCGGAAGTGGAAAGAACATCATTTTACTATAAACCGGCCACAACCACTTGCTCCTCGCAAGATTTCTGACAGAGGAGTGAAAAGAATTATCAGAAGAGTTGTCCAAGAGCCAAGGATCACTTGTGGAAAGCTTCATAAAGACCTGGAATTAGCAGGTACAATTGTTTCAAATAAAACAATAAATAATACACTTAACCGCCATGGCCTGTATGCACACTCACCACGCAAGACTCCATTGCAGAAGAAAAAGCATGTTGAAGCTTGTTTAAAGTCTGCTGCACAACATTTAGACAAGCCTGTGAAATACTGGGAGAATGTAGTCTGGTCAGATAAGACCGAAACTGAACTCTTTGAAAGCTATAATACACACCATGTTTGGAGGTCAAATGGAACTGCACCCCAAAAACACCCCCATACCAACAGTGAAGTTTGGGGGTGGGAACATCATGGTGTGGGGCTGTTTTTCAGCATACGGTACTGGCAAACTTCATTGCATTGAAGGAGGGATGAATGGAAAAATGTACCAAGACATTCTACATGGTACAAAAAAAAAAATCTGCTGCCACCTACCAGGGTGATGAAGATGAAATGAGGGTGGACATTTCAGCAAGACAATGATCCCAAACACAAAGCCAAGGAAACTCTCAATTGGTTTAAAAAAAAAAAAAAGCTGCTAGAATCACCTGACTCCAATAGAAAATCTATGGAAAGAACTAAAGATCAAAGCTCACAGAAAGAGAGGCCCATGGAACCTTCAAGATTTGAAGACTGTGTGGAAGAATGGCCCAAAATCGCACCTGAGCAATGCATGCGACTAGTTTCTTCATACAAGAGGCATCTTGAAGCGATCATTAGCAACAAAGGATTTTGTACGAAGTATTAAATAAATTTCAGTTGGCGTGTTCAATACTTCCCTGTGTCATTCCATTTTATTGCACATAACTTAATTTCTAAACGTATTTGTTTTGGTTTCTTTGTATGTATGGCTTGCATTGTTTATTACCGACGTGGTGAAAATTTTATGTCAATAGTAGCTTTTAGAAATATATTTACCTAGAAAAATGGTGACGTGTTCAATACTTTTTACCCACTGTATTTACCATGTTTTCTCACAACAGAGTTATGTCAATCCTTTTCATTTTAAAAAAAAAAAGTTTAAATTATTTTTATTTAGAAAGCATTATTTTATTTTATGATGCTTTCCTAAACCCCATCTTTCTGTCAACCTCCACACATAAAATCAGCCTGCTAGTGGGAGTGCCTGCATTGCATGTGTCAGCCATTTGGAGCTGTAACATGTGACCATATACAATAGTAAATTTTTTGCAGTGCTGTCAGACTAATATATTTCATTCACTAATTGCGGGAGAGCAAAGAAAGGTGCATGCCAGTTGCTTTATAGTTTAGTGAGCAGACTGGGAACACAGAGGGGATGTATGGAGCTTAATTGCTGCAGTCACTGGATACTGGTTTCACCCTTTTATTATAGCACGGGTGTGAAAAACAAAAGCACACTTTCAGAGCTGCTTTTTTATTTTGCCACTAGTTTGAATCAGAAGCATACATCATTAATCTGTTACATTTCCAGGGGCTTGGACATCCCCACCGTCCAGGTAGTGATCAACCACAACACCCCAGGCCTTCCGAAGAGCTACATCCACCGTGTAGGAAGAACAGCAAGAGCAGGTATGGAGATCAGCCACAACCTACAGGATGGGAATCGTTACAGGCTCTATCTGAATTTTATTTCTGTTGGATAGATGTCCGTAAGATGAATTGCCTTAAAATAAACATCTTTTCACATTATACGGGTGATTTATTTTCACTTTTAGTGACTTGAAACTGTTCACTGCTGATGAAGGGGGGAGGGGGGGATGGATTCACAAGGGAGGTGGATAGAGGAATCCTCACCACTATGCCACTGATAAAAAGTTTTCAACAGTTTTGTTCAACAGAAGTCAATTGCTAGACTTGCTTGTGTTGAGCAGGAATGGCCATAGATTGACATTTGGCTAAACCCCCAAACTTTGATCCATCTATGGGCAGCCTAAATCTTCATTGCAAAAAATGAGGGTAGAAAATATGTACAGGCCCGGCCAGGAAGATTTTGACAAACCAGCTGATATCTTACTAGATTGGGGTCCACAGCAATCAGTAGGGATTGTGAGCTTTGATTGCAGCATTGTGGTGATGACAATGCAGAAACATACACAGAGCACGGCAGCCTTTAGCTGTATGCTCCTGCCAGCCATGGGAATATTTTGCATTGTCTGGGGATGGGAAAAAAAAGGCAATTGACTTTTTCCTTTTTGATCGTTTTTACTTAAACCTGAAATTTTAGTTATTTTTTTTTTGTTTGCTATACAGTAACAGGGACATAAGTTACCTGTAATAGTCGCTCAGGGTCCTCCCTGCAGTGCTGATCTTCCATCTCTGTAGTTGTAAACCTTTGCCTGTACAAGGGTAAAACAATTGCACTCCTCACTTGCTTTTTCAGTCTACCACCTTTATTCATAGAACTTTTACTATTCTTTTCTACATTATGCAACAGCCCAGCTGGACATGAGAAACACTTCATTAGAGGTTAGTTATGCCCCTAAGTTACCTAAACTTCATTTCTATTTTTTTGTGGAAACTGCAAATGTACTTTAAGGTATATCCACACCCAAGAACAATTTATAATGCCTTACAGCTCACCAGTCCTTAGATCCCCCCCCCCCCCCCCCCCCCCCAGCTAAGAGCATTTTCAACAAATACAGAAAAATTCTTGTTGATCCTATAGAAAACAATGAGCTCGTACTTCCTTTGTAGTGAACTGAAGTCTCTAACAATGTTTTCAGCTTTAGAGGTTCTCTTCTGGACTTCAGAACATTCCTCCTTAGGTTTGTAGTTGAAATCAGGAGAGCAGTTTAGGGTAACAATGCTGCTGTTACATAGATGCAGTACAGTGAAGTAGCGTTGTCAGCCTAGGATAGTAAGTAGAGTGTTCTGGTACTACTTATAGTGAGTGTTGCTGGTCGGAGCACTGAGTCAAAATTAAGGAAAAGCCTGAAAAAAGAATAATAATTCAGCCACTACATGTAAGGACTTATAAGCTGCTATATATTAGATTTTTGTTCTTTGGTTTAGATGCACTTTTAAGTCGACGCTGAAATTGTGAAAATTTTACTTCTGCGTAAAGAGGAAAATAACCTCGCTACTCCCCATCAACCAACCAAGGTGAATAAACAATAAAGAGCGTCCTCAACCTACATGTCTCCACTAAACCACACACCCTGATGCATTTTACCATGCCCACCGGGGCTTAACCCTATGATTAAACCCTGGTCGGTGGGATGAAATGCACCAGGATATGTGGTTTGGTGGAAATATGTAGGCTGAGGATACTATTAATTGTTCACCTGGGCTGATTGGGAGTAGCAGTGATCCTGTCTCCATTTGCTAACCCTCTGGATTGGTATTAGGACAAGCCTGCACAACATGTTCTGGGACACAGGGATATGTTTCGCACCTCTACTTTGAGTAGTGCCATAAGCAAATAAAATTGTACTTTTGTGCTTTCTTAGACGTGATGTATAATTTCTGGTCTATCTTGCTATCTATGAGAATGAATATCTGACCAAAAAAAAGCTGGAATTGTAACAACCTTGGTATTGTAAATATTGCCATCTAATGACCGCTTAATGTTTTTTATCATAGGACGCAAAGGCACGGCAATTACTCTGGTGACACAGTATGATATTCATCTGGTGCATGCGATAGAAGAACAAATCAGTAAGTTGCTGGTTGTTTAGGAAATCTTTATTATAATATTTGCTTTAGTCCCCATTCACATCTGAGCATTTTGTAGCTTGGAGCTCAAAGCTTTAAAACTGTTAACGAGCCAAATCCCATGCTTTTTAAATGCTCCTTGTTCACAGTTGAGCATTCATGCACCTGAAGCTCCAAACTGTACATGAGCTACTTTTGGAGCCAAATGGGGACTTTTTGTTCCCATTGACTTCAATACTAGCTAATGCAAAAACGTGTGTTAGGCACAGGAATTGTTCCCTTCAAGTTTATTGGCCCAAAAATGTGTGATCCTGCCCCAAAGAAGCTCCTGTACAGCACTTCACTCCCAAAAAATAAGCGACAAAAGACCAAAAGCCTGCCTCAAAATCGTCTACATACACACCCTCAAGTGTGAATGTGGGCCAAGTTGTATACCAAAAGAAAAATTAAAGGTGGAATGCAGGACAGCACAATTATTAGTTTTTTTTTTTTGTTTTTTTTTTTGTTTTTTTTAATCTTGGCAGGATATAACCTGTTTGTGTCAAGCTATGTGAGGTTTCTGTCAGTGTAAGTTCACCTTACAGATTTCCTGTAAAGGTAAACTCGCCCTTTAAGTGTTGTCAGAATCCTAAAGCCTATAATAAATCAGTGCTGTGAAAAATGATTGTTTTTTTAAAAAAAAATTTTTTGCATATGTCATGAATGATTCAGATCATATTACACAAAGATAACCCAAGTAAATACAAAATGCAGTTTTTAAATTATTTCATTTATTAATGTGGGATCTAATCTAATTCTACAGTGTATTGATGACATAATAGTCCCATCATTCGGATGGAACAAATATGTAAATTTTCTTCCCAGTCTGTTTTTTAAAATATGATTCTATTGTATTAATTTTAGGAAAAATTTGTATCCTCAAACCCCATGGTGAAATTCTTTCTTCTATATATTTAAGGAAATACCACGTATTCCAGTGAATTCTGGACTTTTTCTCTAACATGCGTTGAAGTCTAAGAATAAATCTGTCCATTGAGAGGCCTCCCCCGGCTGCATTTTGGGATTGATGGATCTGATCCATCAAACCACTAAAGGCATTGCCACAATAATTAGCCATTGGTAAGATAAAGAATGTACTTATCCAGCAAAAGAAACAAAAAACAGAAAAAGGAAACCATTTCTCTATGTATTAGCTATGCTGATGAAATATGCAAAACTTTCAACCAAAAAAAGGTAATTCTGCAGCATTTAATTGCAGAAAAAATTGTCTGGTCAAACGTTGCCCAATGTGTTGGGTGGGTAACACCCTAGTATTTAATAAAGGAGGTAAGGGCAACGAGATCAGAATAGACACCGCATCCAAATCTAATTTACAACTGTAATATAGGTCTGCCGGTACAGTGCAGACATGGTAAATTATTGTAGGCATTAACTCCTCAGCCCCTCCTTAACCTTACATAGAGGGGAAAAGCAAGGTAGAATTTTTAAGCAATTAAATAGGTAAGCAGAAGTTTCTAATTGATTTTTTTTTTTTTTAAGTTCATTCTATCTTGATGGGAATATGTATTAAATACATAGTAAATATCCCAAATTGCTTGCAATACTGGAAATATATTTTGATACAGGTGTTCTGGGTGCATACTTCTCTCATGTCCATGTTTTAATGTGTTTGTGTTTTCCAATGTATTAGATAAGAAACTGGGAGAGTTTGCTGTAAAAGAAAGGGACGTATTACAAATCCTTACTCAGGTGAATGTGACCCGAAGAGAATGTGAAATTGTGAGTAAAATTTCAGTTCACTGTGAATGTGTTGGTTCTCTGAAGTGCAAGACGTTGGTACATTTTATGCCTGTACACAATAAAATGTATTTTCTTTTCATTGTAGAAACTGGAATGTACAGATTTTGATGAGAAGAAGGAGATCAACAAACGGAAGCAGCTCATTCTGGAAGGAAAGGTAAAATGCAATAAATAGGGTTGTCCTAATCTTACTTACAAGAATACAAGCATTAAATGCATATATTTCTGTCCATCCAATTCTAAGTTTTCCAATGCCCTGCTAAAAAACAGAACCTTGTTAGTAACCTGTTTTTCTACTGTGGTTAAGAAATACAGCTAGGTGATCTTCCTGCCCCAACCTTTGATGGGTCAGTGAAGCAGCACAGAGGAATTTCCAAAATAAAATAAAAAGGGAGCCGTATCCAAATGCACTACAAAAACAACCATAATGTCCATTTAAATCCAGACAGACAAATAATATAAATATACCAAAGCTCCCAGTGTACAAAGGACTTGCCAAATAGAAAAACAAGAATCTCCTATAGCGGGCATCGCTAACTAGCAGACCACGGGCCTAATGCGGACCACATCACACTCTCTCATGTGGCCCCCTGCGATACCGCCATTTTTAACAAGCCCCTTTCTTCCCCCCCTGCCGTCACTCTGTAATCCTCACACAGCTGACAGCAGGAGGTGGGACTTTTCTGGATGGAGGGCGGAGCTGCCTGAGGTTAGCAAGGAGGTGATTGGCTGCTAGAATGATGGGCGATCCTAGCAACCAATCACTGTCTTGCAGCACCTGCCCTCTATCCATACATGCTGTACCTCCTTCCGATCTCCGCTCTGTAAGGTAAGACAGTGAGGGTGAGGACAGTGACACTAATGTGATAGGCTGATGATGTGAGGGGACTGAGGACTGTACTGTGGGGGGCTGAGGCCTGTAATGTGAGGGGATGGAGGCCTGTAGTGTGTGTCTGAGGTAATTACAGTAATGGGGGGGGGGGGGGGGCGGGGACTGAGGACAGTAATGTGGGGGGATAATGTAAATAGGGTGGGGTTGATGTCAAGGAAGTGTGAGAACACTACTGTGAAGGGGGAGGGGACTGTGATGTGCATTGGGGACCGAGGACGCTGATGTAAGAAAGGGTTCAGATCTGTGAATGTGCATAAGGTGCATGTTGTGGGTAGGTCAGCCCATTTTAATGGGCTGGACTACCCGCAAGAAGAAAGAAGTCGTTGACCCTTTTTTTTTTTTTTTTTCCAAAATCATGCCACATGGCGCTGCAGGAACATGCGGTTTGGCACATGCGAAAATGCGCCACGGGTACCGATCTAATATTTGGACCTCTGCTGGAAGAAAATTTTACTCAGTGGACCTCAGTGAATTTTAATTCAATACCCCTGTCCTATAGGAACCCCCTCGGATATAAGAAGACCTATTCTATGAAAACAAACTAATCAATATCAACAATTTTCATTGTTAATTCATTGGTCAGCCGATTAGTTGGCCTGCATACAGAATGCATTATTTTTTACGTTTCAGAAAACAGTGCAGCACACATACAGCTCCGTGTACACTGTTTGATCTCTGAATGTGATGGTGTGTACCAGATTCAACCTCTAATAGTATATAGATCTCTTCTGTTGTTCTCAGAGTGGATTCGATATTTTATTCCCTATTTCCCGACGTATATACAGGGGGTGGGGAGCCAGTATGGTATTAATTGACCTTTTCGTGTAATTTTTTTTTTTTTTTTTTTTCTATAAATGTAACAAACACTTAAAGTAGAAGTTCAGCCTAAAACTAAAATCGCTAAATCTGCTTGCAGCCACAATCTAAGACTAACCTATCTAGCCTTTTAAAGCCAAAATCGCTATACATACCTTTTCTGAAGCCGGTCCGGTCCAGTCCCACACTGAGCTGTCAGCAGCAGCTTCTGTGTGTGGGAGTATGCAGAAGAGGCAGCAGATAACAGAAGCCCCATAGTAACTCTATGAGTGACATCACTTCCTAGGCATTTCACAGCCATCTAGATAAAGGAAGGCCTGTAGACGTGGTGTATCTGGATTTTGCAAAAGCATTTGACACAGTTCCCCATAAACGTTTACTGTACAAAATAAGGTCCGTTGGCATGGACCATAGGGTGAGTACATGAATTGAAAATTGGCTACAAGTGCGAGTTCAGAGGGTGGCGATAAATGGCGAGTACTCCGAATAGTCAGGGGTGGGTAGTGGGGTCCCCCAGGGTTCTGTGCTGGGACCAATCCTGTTTATTTTGTTCATAAACGATCTGGAGGATGGGGTAAACGGTTCAATCTCTGTATTTGTGGACAATACTAAGCTAAGCAGGGCAATAACTTCTCCGCAGGATGTGGAAACCTTGCAAAAAGATCTGAACCAATTAATGTGGTGGGCAACTACATGGCAAATGAGGTTCAATGTAGAAAAATTTAAAATAATGCATTTGGGTGGCAAAAATATGAATGCAATCTATACACTGGGGGGAGAACCTCTGGGGAATCTAAGATGGAAAAGGACCTGGGGGTCCTAGTAGATGATAGGCTCAGCAATGGCATGCAGTGCCAAGCTGCTGCTAACAAAGCAAACAGAATATTGGCATTAAAAAGGGGATCAACTCCAGAGATAAAACGATAATTCTCCCACTCTACAAGACTCTGGTCCGGCCGCACCTAGAGTATGCTGTCCAGTTCTGGGCACCAGTCCTCAGGAAGGATGTGCTGGAATTGTAGAGAGTCCAGAGAAGGGCAACAAAGCTAATAAAGGGTCTGGAGCTTATTAGTTATGAAGAAAGGTTGCGAGCTCTGGAGAAGAGAGGCTTGAGAGGGGATATAATTTCAATATACAAATACCATACTGGTGACCCCACAATAGGGATAAAACTTTTTTACCGAAGGGAGTTTGACAAGACTCGTGGCCACTCATTAAAATTTAGAAGAAAAGAGGTTTGACCTTAAACTACGTAGAGGGTTCTTTACTGTAAGAGCGGCAAGGATGTGGACTTCCCTTCCACAGGCGGTGGTCTCAGCGCGGGGTGGGGGGCATCGATAGTTTCAAGAAACTATTGGCTAAGCAACTGAACGACCGCAACATACAGGGATATACAATGTAATACTGACATATAATCATACACATAGGTTGGACTTGTGTCTTTTTTGACCTCACCTACTATTTTTCATATATATATTATATGCGCGAATGCGACTTTTTTGCTTTACAGGGCTAGTTAGGTTAGTTTTAGATTGTGACTGCAAGTAGATTTAGAGATTTTAGTTTTAGGATGAACTTCCACTTTAAAAGGAGAAGCGCAACCATAGCTTGTTTGGCTGTACTTCCCCTGTGGATCGCAGGAGTGAAGTTTGTTTTGCATTCCTGTGACCCATTTTCAGCAGACAGCGGGCTGAAGTCACAGAACCGGTCCAGGCTGGGGAAAGATTGCGACCATATGGTTGGGATCCACCCAGAACCCTGGACCGTCACCTGGCTCAGCCTCTCAATGAGCCGCTGAGAGCTTGAGCCAGCCGCTCCCACCCCCTCCACAGCCCAGCGAATCAGTGAGCATGGGGAGGGCGGCAGAGTAGAGCTGACGGTCACCGGCTCTCGTGGAGCTTTAAGAACTGAGCGATCAGCGGAGTTTGATCGATTGGTTCTCGGTCTTAGAGCCTACGGGGGGGGGGGATGCAGATGCAGCATCAGCGGGAAGGGAAAAAAATACCAAACCTCTCTTTTAAGCGGCATTCTGCTTATATGTGCCTCCACATATTTGTAATGTACACCATTTTTATGATGGTTGCCTGAGTTCTAAAATTAATTTGGCTGTTATGGCTTTGCTTGCTCACATCATACTTGTAATGTTGCCACAGAATCCTACACAATTTCTGCAAACAAACCAAAAATAGTACACGCCACAAATAAAAACTTCTACGTGAATAAAATATATGTGATTCAGCTGCTACTCAAAGTACCAGTGTTACCCTAAAATACACTGTTTTATCGCATAAAACCAAAAAACAGAGCGGCGCATAAAGAAAAAACCTCCTAAATCAATTAACACATACAGTATGTGCCCATATACTATGTGACGGGTTCTCATTACCTCTCATGCAATTGGACTTATCACGGACAATTGCATGAGGGTTAATGGGCACCCGTCACATTTGTAATATACAGACACATGTTGATTGATTTATGTGTTTATTTAGTGCTGCTTTGGGTTTTTTTGTTTTGTTTTTTTTTTTTTTTTTTTTTTATATATAAAAATTACGAGCAGTAATAGGTTGATTTGATTTACACAACCCGGATTCCAAAAAAGTTGGGACGCTGCGTAAAACATACTTAAAACCAGAATGCAATGATTGCAACCCCATTGTTTTATTTACCATACATGAGAAAATGTACCACTTTAAGAAAAAAAAAAGGTAATTTTGAAATTGATAGTAGCAACACGTCTCAAAGTTGGGGCAGGGCTATGTTTACTACAGTGTCCCATCGCCTCTTCTTTCGTTAACACTCTGTAAACGTCTGGGAACTAAGAACATTTTCTGGAGTTTTGGGAAAGGAAAGTTGTTCCATTGTTGCCTGATAAAGGATTCTAACTGCTCAACAGTCCTGGGCCATCTGAAAATATTTGGCGCATCTTGAAACGAAAAATATAACAATTAGTGAAAGGTCTGGACTGCAGGCAGGCCAGTTAAGCACCCAGACTCTTCTACTATGAAGCTATGCTGTTGTCAAATCAAATATGGGATTATGAGATATGCAAATCATTGCATTCCGTTTTTATGTAGATTTTACGCAGCCTCCTAACTTATTTTGAATTGGGGTTGTCCATTTATGATATTCTTCTAATGCTTTCCTCCTTCTCCATGTAAGGATCCTGATATGGAAGCAAAAAGAAAAGCAGAGCTTGAAAAGATTAAAAAGCAAAAAAAGAAATTCAAGGCGCACATTCAAGAGACCATGCAGAAGGAACAAGATGCTGTGGTGCGCAGAAAGCTGCAGAAGAAACGCCAGAGACAAGAAAAGAAGGCAGCCAAAATGCAACAGTGACTAAACTAAGAGTAGGCCGCATCACTGACTTCTGAATGAAGGCCTGACATCAGGTCTGCAAAGATTGCTGTATGAGACATATCAGAACCGTAAAAAATAAGCATTATCCTGGGGCAATGTCCTGCTCTTGGTTGGCTTGTTCAGCAAGGATCCCTGGCACATGTGTTTCTTACTTGCTACACAGGACTGAATTACTACCACCTGCTGAGCTTGTCATTGGCCTGGTAGCTTTATAGACAGATGTACCTGTTGTATAGATATCATATATCTGTGAGCAACAAGGTTAATATAAAACAGGACTGTTTTTTATATTTAACCTTGTTGCTCACAGATATATGATCACAAATGGAGGTCCATATCATCATACGAAGAAAAATTTTTTGTATTTTGGGGGGGTGGGTACTTGTAAAGTATTACATTTCTTATGTAACTGTTGATGGCATGTTGTGTATCATATAACATAAAGAGCAAATTTATTTTGGATAGAAGTCTGCATAATTTTAAATTGAACTCCAGGCTTACCTGCAGAGTTGTACAGGCTCTTTCCTGTACTGAAATTGCTTACTCTCATTTCACTGCACACTGTGACCTTCTCATAGTGTACATTAGAAGCTGTAGGTCTTTCAAGCCAACATTTATTTAGATCTTTCGTACCCAGTCTGGCTGTTTCTGGCCTGCTCTTTCATTTATTGGACTTCAGTTCTTGCAATCATGAAGGTTCAACATTACATCAGGGTGTTACCTAAGGCAGTTTGCATGCAAATACAGTCTGTAGTCAAGAAAAGAGCTCTACCTTGTGCTATACTATTACATCATAAACACAATAAATCAAAATGAATTCATAAAAATGATTGGTAACTGAATAATTATTAAAGTCCATAAATTCAAATAAACAATAAAGTTCATGTGCTTCAAAAACTTTGCTGTGCTATTTTAAGTTATTCAAACGTGCAATATAAAATGCCAAGTGCCAGAATAAACAGTGGAATCTGTGCTCCCTTCTGTGTGCCCTCTCACTAGAGATCCAGGACTCCCATAACAGAAGTCAGATGCGCTTTAAGAGCGTGGCTGGGCTTAGTAGTCCCACAAGCTGTAATTCCAACTGCTGCTTAAGTTGCCCTCACTGAGCGAGCAGAGATCCAGGGTTCACTTGAAAAGAGTGTAAGGACTGCTGGGCGCTGCGATCCCACATGCTGTGTCTCCAGCTACGATTTGATGTTGTCTTCAGCAAACCTCCAGGGATAGGAACAAATGGCAAGAAAGGCAATATAGTGTAATTCCGTTGTTTTATTGTAAAAAAAAAAAAACAAGAAGCTTCCAAGTAATCCTCTTGCATTAAAAACAGTGTAAAACCGGAAGTAGCCAGCGGCTTGCGTTGCACAAGCTGGAAATGACGTCACCACCAGTGGTGAACTGATGCGCTTCATCCCACCCATGAGACGTTTTCAAAGGATCCTTTGAAAATGTCTCGTGGGCGGGACGAAACGCGTCAGTTGACCACAGATGGTGATGTAATTTCCGGCTTGTGGAACGCAAGCCGCTGGCTACTTCCGATTCCGGTTTTACACTGTTTTTTTTATTTTTTATGTGAGGGGAATACCTGGAAAGTTCTTGGTTTTTATACAATAAACCAACGGAATTACACTATATTGCCTTTCTTGCCATTTTCTCAGTGAGGGCAACTTAAGCCGCAGTTGGAGTTACAGCTTGTGGGACTACTAAGCTCAGCCATCCTCTCAAAGCGCATCTGACTTCTGTTATGGGAGTCGTGGATCTCTGGTGAGAGGGCACACAGAGGGGAGCACGGATTACTCTGATGTTAATTCTGGCACTTTATATTGCACGTTTGAATAACTTGACATTGCACAGCAAAGTTTTTTTGAAGCACATGAACTTTGTTTATTTGAATTTATGGACTTTGGGCATAATGTGAATAATTATTAATCATATATTTGAATTCATTATGATTTTTTTTCTGTGTTTTATGATGTATTGGTATAGCACAAGGTAGCTCTCTTTCCTTGACTACATGTTTAAGGACACATGCACTTTTGAGAGAAGCAACCCTTAACGCTAGTGTTCATTCATTTTTATTTGTGGTAATTCGTTTTTAGCGCAGGAATTTACAGTGTTATTTACTTACTATGCAAATACAGTCTGTTTAGGATGCCATCGGCTCCAGATTGACACCCACCATTTAAGGCATTTGATATTTGCACAACTCCTCCCAAATGCAGACAGGGTGCTTTTGATGTTTTCTGAAAACTGTACAGCATTCTTCTTGCCCCTCCCACCAGCCATGAGTTGCCTGTATTGCATAGAGAATGGCAGAGACCCAGTAATTATGTCAGTGGGTCTAAAATAAGGAAGGGAGAGGAACTAGAGAAGACAAAGTAGAAGTAATTTAAACTTTAGCTTTAAAAAATTCTGCCTGCCTTCTATAATGAGTTTTATCCATATTTATTATTATTATTATTATTATTATTATTATTATTATACAGGATTTATATAGCGCCAACAGTTTGCTCAGCGCTTTACAAAATTAATTTTATATAACAATTCTCAGAATTTGTTGTATGACAAATTGAACTGTGTTCAACCTTCAGTCCAGGTTGCACTGTAAAAATAATTTTACTTATATAAATCTAAAATGATGTTACTGCTTCTGGTATTCCATTGGAATTGCATAGCTCTGGGAACACAAGGAATGCACTTAGGTCTACTTGTGCAGAATGAATTAGATTTTAAAAAAAAAATTGCATATTTTGAATAAAAATGGATTCCTGTTTAGCAAGTGGGGACTGAACAGTTTTCTCGAACTATTAATAGTAGCGCAGAGAACTTTGGAACATTAGTGAGGAAGTGACCTGTCCATTTCCCCAGTTCTATGAGTGAGTGCAATGCTGTAAATAGACCATGGAAGATGATCATCCAACACCAATAAGCGGACATATGAAGATATTTTTGGAGTGGTCAGGAGAAATGTTCTATGAAGCAACCCATCTGACATGTTGACAAGTGCAGATATATTTCACCTATGTCAGTCTGGTGCCTGTTTAATTGCTTATGGCGCAGCGCAAAGTAGAGGTGAAAAGCATATCCCTGTGTCCCAGAACATGGGGTTCAGGCTTGTCCTGATACCAATTCAGGGGGTTAGTAAATCTAAAGAGGAAAGGATCGCCGCTACTCCCAACCATCCCAGATGAATAAACGCTAAGGAGCGGCCTCAGCCTACATGTCCACCAAATAACACACCCTGATGCATTTTGCCCCTCCCACCAGGGCTTAATCGTAGGGTGCGACCCCCGGTGGGTGGGGTGTTTGCATCGGGGTGTGTGGTAGAGTTGCACGATCATGGCTAGAATCACAATTTTTTTATTTTTTTTATTATTTGCTTAGAATAAAGATCAAGATTCTCACGGCGTTGCGTCATCTTTCATATTATACAAAAAAATTGGGCTAACTTTACTGTTTTAGTTTTTTAATTCATTAAAGTGTATTTTTTTCCAAAAATATTGCGTTTTGAAAGACCACTGCGCAAATACAGTGTGACATAAAATATTGCAATAACTACCATTTTATTCTATAGGGTCTTTGCTTAAAAAAATATATAATGTTTGGGGGTTCGAAGTATTTTTCTAGCAAAAAATACTGATTTTTAACTTGTAAGCATCAAGTGTCAGAAAAAGGTTTAGTCTTTAAAGTGGAACTTCAGTCATTTTCTTTAACTTTCCATCTAATAAATCTTCCGCCCTTGTTGTTTTGACTTTGGATAGTAAAACATTTTTTTTCAGCCAGTAAATACCTTATACAGCCCACTTCTGTTTCTTGTCTGGTCATTAGGCAGGTAGGAGAGGGGAGAGGAGGAGGACAGAGGGACACAGGAGAGCTGCAGATAGCAGCATATGACAGAGGCACATACACTGACAACGATGTCAGGGCTCAGCAGCCCTGATATATCGTGCTCAGTGTACAGAGGGGAGGGTAGAAACTGGCAGGATCAGACAGGTATTTCAGGTGATACAGGGGGCCAAAATACACAGCACAAGTACTGTGCAATATAACATAGTTTATTTTTTGTGAGTTAACAAATGCTTTAACTTCTTCAGATCCGCGCTATCGCCAACGACGACTACAGCACGGACCTACTTTGCTGGGAGGGCGTCAATAGACGTCCTCTCGTGCTTGAGCGGCCTGCGCGTACCCTGCAGGACGTGTGCTCTGTGATCATCTAGTCTGAGACTCGCTGGATCACAGATCAGAGTAAGGGGTCGATTCCGACCCCTTACCACGTGATCAGCTGTCAGCCAATGACACCCACCAGTGCCCACAGTACCACCTATCAGTGTCACCAATCAGTGCTGCCCATCAGTGTCACCAATCAGTGCTGCCCATCAGTGTCCCCTATCAGTGCCAACTTATCAGTGGCCATCAGTGCCGTCTTATCTGTGCCCACCAGTGCCGCCTGATCAGCGCACATCAATGAAGGAGAAAAATTACCTGTTAGCAAAATTTTATAACAAACTATGAAACTTGATTCCTTTTTTTTTTTTTTCAAAATTTTCCATCTTTTTTTGTTTAGCAAAAAATAAAAACCCCAGCTGTGATTAAATACCACCAAAAGAAAGCTCCATTTGTGTGAAAAAAATGATTAAAAACTAATTTTGGGTATGCTGCCCGTGTTGTATAACCGCGCAGTTGTCCTTCAAAGTGCATCAGAGCTGAAAGCTGAAAACTGGTCTGGGCAGGAGGGGGGGTTTAAGTGCCCAGTAAGCAAGTGGTTAAAATGGCTACAGCCAGACTTAGTAGAGGGAGATTTCTGCAGCATATTTGGCAAGTACAGAATCGCAGTATATATAAAATAATATGGAAATTGGTTGGGGGTAGAGCTGCAGGATTTTGACTAAAATGAGAATCGCTATTTTTTTTTTTGCTCAGAATAAAGATCACGATTCTCGGGGCGTAACATCATATTTCATATTATACAGAAAAATTGGGCTGACTTTCCTTTTTTTTTTTTTTCCCAATTCATTAAAGTGTATTTTGTTTTTTCAGAAAAATTGCTTTTGAAAGACCGCTCTGCAAATACCGTGTGACATAAAATATTGCAACAACCACCATTTTATTCTGTAGGGTCTCTGCTAAAAAATATATATAATGTTTGGGGGTTCTGAGTAATTTTCTAGCAATAAATATTGATTTTAACTTGTAAGCAGCAAGTGCCAGAAAAAGGTTTAGTCTTTAAGTGGTTAAACCGACCTCATCTACAGGCAGAAGTTCATTCCTTTGATTTTACTTTGTTTATACTTATCCACAATGATGTGATAAAACTTGGCAGGCTGCCTGGATTTTTTTTTTTTAGCTGTGAGAACTCTCTGCACTTCCTGAAATGCTGTTTTGAAGATCAGGAAGGGAAATGAATCGCGATTTTGATTCTTAATGATTAATCATTCAGCTCTAGTTGGAGGGAAGCTTCAGAATGGCAAAGGTGTTTTTATTACATATGTGAGCAGACTGCAGTTCCTCTTTAAGTGTGTAAACTGCCCTCATCTACAGACAGAAGTTCATTCCTTTAATCTGAAGGAACAAAATGTTTCTCTTTATCTCCGCCTAAGTGATGTTGTGTTGTGTTTTTTTTTTTTTTTTTTTTTTTTTTTTTTTGACAGCTGTCGGCTTGAGCAGAGAATTCTCTGCACTGAATTGAGGAAATGCTGTGTTAAGATCGCAAGGGGGGTAGAATTGCGATCTCAATTCTTTTAACGATTAAACGTGCGGCTCTCGTGTGTGGTTTGGTGGAGACATGTATGCTGAGGCCACCCTTTATTGTTTATTTACCTTGGCTGGTTGGGAGTGGTGGTGATCCTTACTGCTTTACATATGTCAGTCTGATGTTTGCAGAAAACATGTACATATAATCGCCACACAGTTTGCAGTGTTTAAATTTAACAAAAATTATTCTGTAGTTTTTGATTTACAGAAAAGGAAGGATTGTTATTTTTACAACTGTAACCTTTACACGCCTTGATTGAAGTCAATACAACCAGTATGTGTTAAAAGCTAACAGATATGGTTTACCTTAGGTCAAGAAACAATGACCCTTGACACTATTGGATTTACATTCCTATGGACAATCCAGCTGAGGGCTTTTATGGAATCCACTTGGAAATCTGTCTCTTTTTGCTTATTTTATAGTACTTGTAATGTACTACTTTGTGACCTTGTACATAATGATTATTTTTGCTGTGGGATTAAACTGAAGAACGATCAGTTATCTTAACAGGAGGTTTCACCTATTGCATATAAACTTTTTTTGCACCGTATTTTTTTTTTTTATCGTCTATTGAAGGATACAGTATCAGCCATTCTTGGACATGTGGGTTATACTGCCTGCAGGAGGTTTGGATGCTGGCAAACAAATGTTAAGCCAGCCACCATATAACCCTGCCTTGAATGGTCATGCCTCAGTTTTTTGCTAACGTCCAAGGCAGCTACATGGTCAATTGAATTGCCATTTTTTGGCACAACCTTTTATCAAGCCTTCAGGCTGTTCTGCCCTACTCAGGTAAGTTCTTGCTCATACTCTCATATGCTGTCCTGGAAGACAAATTTAAAAACCAAACATTTTTTCCACTAGTCTTTCAGTACAGTAGGGTTCCTACCCTGCCTTAAACAAACAAATATTTTCTCTTAAAGTATTCAGTCTTTCGGTTCACTGTAATAGTTGAGAGTGTTGTAAGGAATTCCTTTTATCGTTTATTGTGGTGACAAGTGACCTTTCCTGGTGAGAGTAGCCTCTGTCTCTTATGTTGTCCTAGAAGACTACTGGAAAAGAAGTTACTGGCAAGTCTAAATGTTGTTTTTGGTTTTCCCAGAAGGGGTCAAAGCCTGCAACACAAACCGGGAACCCTATTATTACTGGGCCATCCTCTCCAGAGTTTTGTACAGCTCCACAGTGTGAGGCTGAGGCCTCACATACTTCCACAAGACCTTTTATTAATCACTTTGGATTTTTTATTTGTCTGTGTACAATTAATAGAACAAGCTACTCACAGGGGTCCTAAGCACATTCCAGAATGGAACCCACTATTGTGCCTTCACCTAGGTGTGCTTGAGTCCCCCATTACTATTTTTTTCACAGCCTTTTCATGAAAAGACTTTTGTTCATCTTGATCCTCTGATGCAGTACATTCTACCCTGCAACAGCTTGCTGTTCCAGGCATTGGGTCATTTAGAACTGTGGCTGTGGCCACATTCCATTTGTAAAACTTACAAATATTACATTCCATCTGTAAAACTTTCCTTTTATAAGGACTGTGAAGAACCCGTGGAGTCATGCCTCCCTGCTGACAATGTAAAGGAACCTTTTCCTCTTTTGAAATGGATTTTATTGATTATATGATTTTTGTCCACTGGAGACACTCCAGTCAACTGTCATAAGAACATACAACCAAAAAGGGTAATGATGATCTTACTTTTTTATGCATTCTATATTTATTGATTTTTGCATGAACAAGAGATGCTGTAACAATCGAATCATTGACCAGAAGTATAAGATAACACACCAGACAGTATAAAGCATTGAGGGACATCAGTTGCTAAGTGAAAAAAGTCAGCATTTAATGAATACAGATATTGATGTAAATTAAAGTACATTTATTTTTACAGGAGGCATGGTTCTAACTTTACAATGACCCTTTGACCGCTTTGCGCATGAGAGCTCAGCACGACAGTCCCTTTCCAATCAAGTATCTATTCAGGAAGCTGAACAAGGCTGAAAAGGGGAAGCATAGGGAGAAAATAGCCAATTTTATATGGTGAGGTCACGAATAAAGAGGCTAGTGAGAGAAGAAGGGAATCAAGAACATACTAGGAGATAAAAGGAGGAGATTGGGGCACAGCTGATGGCTAAACAGAACCTTCACAACGTATAGAAAATCAGGGTAACCATTGGGGTGTACTGTGTGACCATATAGCCTCCAGGTCATGTGGACATCAGTTGTTTCAAGTAGGTATGGGCAAAACTTTTTTTTTTTTTTTCATTTCAGATGGAGTAAGGGAAGGTCATAACCCCTGTCAGTTTATTTTTCATCTTCTGCTTCCAATTTGGGAGAATTCCCTTCACTTCCTGTTGCATAACCAAAAAAAAAAAGTGAGAGGAAATCCCTGTAAATTGAGGGAATCCCTAGGGAAATAGAACTAGTTTCCCAATTGAAATATTTCCCCACTATTATTTTTCTAGAAACAGGGAGGGTTCCTGTGTGCTGCCATGAAGATGCGTCAGGAAAGGAAAATTACAGAAAGGTGAGTATACAATTTTCCGTTTTCCTGACGCCTTCATGGCAGCACACACTGAGAAATAACTCGCCAGACAAGTGGGTGCAAGAAAAAAATTAAGTTTATTTATTAAAGAGCTGTAGAATTGGCTCTAATGATGGATCTGCCAAAGTCTGCTTTTGTTAGCTGAGCAGAATCTATCTTATAGTGAGAAATTAATGTATTTCTGGACAACCAGGACGCTGCTTTACAGATTGTTTCTGGTGAAACTCTACAGTATGCTGCCCATGAAGTCGTCACTGCCCTGGTTGAGTGCGCCCTGATGTCTTCCGGAATAGCCAGTTGTTGAATAGCGTGTGCCTTTTTGATAGAGTTAACCAGCCAGGATGCAATCGTTCGGGAAGTTGCTGGATGACCTTTCCTAGGTCCATGTGGAATTATGAGGAGAGTATCCGACTTCCTGAAGGAAGCTGTGGCTTCCAGATAGTTGGTAATGCTAGTTTTCACATCTAATGCATGGGGTTCAACTTGGTTGTTGGTGAAGGATGGAAGGATGAGATCCTGATTTGTAATGAAAAGAGGATGATACTTTGGGAATGAAATGCTCCAAGGGTCTCAGTACCACTCTATCGGGATAGAAGATTAGATATGGTTCCGTTATCAATAATGCTGTAAGTTCTGAAACTCTTCCTGCTGATGTAATGGCGATGAGGAAGATTAACTTCAAAGTCAGGTTCCAAAGAGAGATTGACTCAGCCGGAAAAAAAGGAGGGTTTCACAGCGCGTCAAGAACTGTAGAGAGATCCCATGCCGGAAATGTTTTTTTTGGAGGTCTGATTTTTAGGCAGGCCCTCATGAACTGGATTACCAAGGGGTGTAGGGCCCATCTAATGCCAGTTTTAGCCGATAGGGCGGAAACTTGAACTTTAAGGGTACTCAAACTCAGTCCTTTATTAATACCCAACTGAAGAAACTCTAGAACTTGCGGCGGTTCTGGCGATATTGGGTTCCAGTTCTTTTGCTGGGCCAAGGTACAAAACCTACTCCAGACTTATGAGTATGTTTTGTTGGTGTTTTTTCTGGCCTGTAGAAGAGTCGAAATTAATTCTTGTGAACATCCCTGCTCTAGCAGCCGATTCCTCTCAACTTCCATGCTGTCAAGTGTAACTTCTCCGGTGCTGGATGCAGGAATTGACCCTGGAATAGGAGGTCTGATGTTATCGGGAGAGGCAGTGGCTGTTGCAGGCTGTAGTAGGGGTGTAAACCAAGGCCTCCTCGGCCAAAAAGGAATTACTGCTATCACCGTGGCTGATGATCTCCAAAGCCTGGATAGGAATCTTGCGATTAAGGGAATCAGTGGAAAAATGTATCCCAACTTGAAATTCCACGGGTGGATCAGGCAGTCTACTCCTTCGGCTGATGGGAAGGTTGCCTTCGAAGGAAATCTACGGCATTTGGTGTTCACAGGAGTAGCTGCCAAGTTGATCTCCGGTATTCCCCAAGTTTCTAAAAGGAGAGAAAAGGCCTGTTGGCTCAACAACCACTCGTTCGAGAGAAGTTCCCTGCTTAGATAGTCGGCCAGCATGTTCTGTGCTGCCGGGACATACACTGCCCTTAGGTCTATCAGATGTACTTGTGCCCAATCCAAGATAGGGCGAACTTCTTCCGTTAGTGTGTGACTCCTCGTACCTCTCCCTCGTGCCTTTGAATATATGCTACAGCAACTCTGTTGTCCAGTTGAATCAGAACGCTCTTCCCTGCCAGGTACGGAGCAAAGGCCAGAAGCACTTGAAAGGCTGCTCTGAGCTCCAGTATATTCGATACTATACCGTGAGCTCGAAACTGCCACTGTCCTTGGGCAGCTAGATTCTGGTAATGGGCTTCCCATACCTTCTGACTGGCATCTGAAGTAACAACCTCCGGCAGAGGAGGGACTATAGGCTTGTACCTCCTTGAGGTTGCTGAAACATGTCCACCACCACATTGATTGTTTCACATGTCTGTGTAGATTGTCTGAAGCATTGATGCTCCACTCCACTACCTCAGAAAGGAATTTTGCAACACTCTCGTGTGCCACTGGGACCACTGGATCATGGGCAGAGTTGCCGACATGGAACCCAGGATGCTCATACAAACTCTGGCTGGTAAAGCTGTTTCTGAGATTAGCCTCTATTTTTTTGGAGTAGAGGCATAACCTTCTCCTGAGGAAGCTGTACTCTGTTCAGAACGGTGTCCAATTCCGCCCCCAGGAATATCATCTTCTGTGTGGGCTGCAGCTTGCTTTTCTGCCAGTTGACTAGCCAACCGAAATCTTGCAGTGTTGTCAGTAAGATCTTCCAGTGCTGGATCAAGACCTGGCAATTTTCTGCTAGTAGTAGTATGTCGTCCAGATAATGGTGTATTCTTAGACCCCTTTCTCTGAGATATGCAATGATGGGTAGAAGAAGTTTGAAGGTTCTGTGAGCCGACGAGATGCCGAATGGTAGGCACTGGAACTGGAAGTGATAGTGGTTGATCGAAAAATGGAGAAATCTTTGAAAGGCAGGATGTATTGGGAGGTGTAGATAGGCATCCGACAAATCTATGGACAGCATCCAATCTTTGAGATTTACTGCTAATAGTATGGACTGGAGGCTTTCCATCTTGAAGGACTCTAATTTGATGTTTTTGTTGAGTCTCTTTAAGTCCAGTACTGGTCGTAAATCCCCTGTTTTCTTTTTTACAAGAAATAGGGGGGAGTAAAATCCACTGCCCCTTTGACACAATGGAACTTCCAGGATCGCCTCCTTTTGTTATAACTCTGTTATATATTTTAGAAGGATCTTTCTTTTGATTGGAGAGGACGGGAGCTTGGTTGGGCAAAAGTGGTTTCTGGTAATTTTGGTTTAAGAACCTCCACTTCTGACCGAACTTGATTGTGGAAATGGTCCAAGGGTCTTTGATGTTTTTTGACCATATTTGAGTGAATCTCTTGAGTCTGGCGCCCACCTTTTGGAGGATGGGTGGGCATACTTTCAAAAAGACTTCTGCTGTTCGCCAGAAGGGGTGGTTTTGGTTTTTCGCATTTTCAGGAAAGATGACTGTGTTTCTCTTCAGTTTTGCTTAAACTGTTTACCTGGTCTATAGGTCTTGGCTTCTCTGTATCCTTCAGGAAGGTTGTGTTTTGTAGGTAGGACCTCTTGGTGTCTTGGTTCTCCTGTCAGAGGGAATAAGGCCCGACTTGCCCCCCGTCACCGTGGAAATGGCTGCATTCAATTTGGAACCAAAGAGATTAGATCCGTCCTAGGAAATTTTGCACCAATTTGATTCTGATGCAGCGTCGGCTATCCAAGGCTTTAGCCACAAAGCTCTTCTTGCCATCACCAAGGCTAACATTGTTCGGGCTGAGCATCTGATAACATCCACTGAGGCTTCTGCAATGAAATCGCCTGCCAACTTGAGTTCTTGCAGAGAGGTAATTATTTTCTCTTGATCTGCTCCTTCCTGGAGAGATTTCTCGATATTGGAAGCCCAACCCGAGATGGCTCTACCAACTGGTGCCGTGGTGACTGCTGGTCTACAGGCGCCTCCTGCCGTGGAATATGCTTTTTTTTTTTTTTTAGTTCTAGATCGATTTTTAGATCTAAAACATCCCGGAAGGTGACTGCGTCCTCGATGGGTAGAGTGACATGTCTTTGCCAAGCGCTTTAGGGAAGCATCCACAATAGGAGCATTAATTAAGGGGTTAACTTTAGGTTCTTTCAAAGGATACATCTTTGATAGCCTGTTGTTAAGGCTGGGCCTTTTGTCGGATCTTTCCCATTCGTCCCTAATTAAGTCCTCTAGTTCCACAATGAAGGGAAAGGTTTCTGGATCCCTTTTCAAGTTTGGAAAATATTTTTGGGATTTTTGAGGTGCTTACTCAGGCTCCTCCCAGCCTATGGCCTCCTTGACTGATTTCGCAAAGGGTTCAACCAGTGCCAAGTCAAACCCCGCTGGTACTTCTGGATCATCATTCTCGGAAGGGGATTCTGGTTCTGTTGAGCGAGCAGGAGCCACAGAAGAAGTACTTGGAGCTGGTCTGGCCGGCGCAGGTGTTGTTGACTCCATTATGGATTATCGCATGGATTCTCGGATCAGCTTGGTCACCTCTCTGGCATCCGATTCTTTTTCTCTTGTGGCTTCATTGAAGCACGTGCAACATGCTAGTTTATCTGGCAAAGCGGGGGCGCCACATACACAGCAGGCATTTGCTGCAGGACAGGTGTGTTGGCTTGGCCGCGACGTGGAGAAGGTGATCTTATATGACGTGATCGGCTATGTTGTGAGCGGCTGTGGCGTGAGTGACCATGGCGTGAGTGCCTATGATGGGATGAGGAGCGGGATCGTCTGCTTGAAGCATGGCTCGACTGTTCTTTTTGCCTTGACCTTGACCTGGAAGGGCTGGCAGAAGGTGCCATGTTAGTTGATGTGCTCCTTTTTTTTTTTTTTTTTTCTCTCTTCCATACTTGCCAATCAAGGCAGACAGCCTCTTACCTTATTGGATGAGAGTGGTCTGCGTGGGCAGTGGTCTCCATGAGCAGTGCTGATAAGGTAGGTGGAACAATAAGAAACCCTGGAAGAATACATGAAGGTCAGGAAAAGACAGATAAAAACCAAATGAAACCTGGGATATAGAGAGGGAAGAAGGATAGGAGACTTACCTGAAAATCTAGGGTCATACATACGTTTGTATGCGATAAGGCCCGTACACACGATTGGACTTTTTGACAACAAACATGCAAATTAGCTGTTTTGGAGCAACATCCGACCGTGTGTACGCTCCATCGGACAAACTTTTTCTGTTTCCATCGGACTTTTGTTGGCTGCGCGAACGGACAAACTTTCCGGCAACAAAAGTCCGATGGAGCAAAGTCCGATCGTGTGTACACAAAACCATTGGACTTTTGTACAAACTACAGTACGCAGCCGAGAGTATGTTTCCAGCGCGTTCTCATCGCGCTGGTTCTTGGCGAGAGGGTACTGTACATCTCGCGTTGGCTGCAATAGGAAAAACACATTTTCCTATTGCGGCGAGCGTGAGAGGGAATTCCCCTCTGGGGGCATACCAGGCCCCCTACGCCGAAAATAAACAGCGTGGGGGGGGTTCCCCCCAAAATCCATACCAGACCCTTATCCAAGCACGCAGCCTGGCCGGTCAGGAAAGGGGGTGGGGATGAGCAAGCGCCCCCCTCCTGAACCGTACCAGGCCGCATGCCCTCAACATGGGGGGTGGGTGCTTTGGGGGAGGGGGGAGCCCTGCCCATGTTGATGAGGACAAGGGCCTCTTCCCTACAACCCTGGCCGTTGGTTGTCGGGGTCTGCGGGCGGGGGGGCTTACCGGAATCCGGGAGCCCTCTTTAATAAGGGGCCCCCAGACGCCGGCCCCCCACCCTATGTGAATGAGTATGGGGTACATCGTATCCCTACCCATTCACCTAGGGAAAAAAGTGTCAATAAAAAACACTACACAGGTTTTTACAGTAATTTATTAGGCTACTCCGGGGGTCTTTTTCCGACTTCGGGGGTCTCTCCGACCTCTTCTCCCGGTGTCCAGTTCTTCTCCGCTCTCTCCGGCCTCTTCTCCTGGTGTCCGGTTCTTCTGAGCTCTCTCCGGCGTCTGGTTCTTCTCCGCTCTCTCTGGTCTCTTCTCCCGGTGTCCAGTTCTTCTCCTGGGCTCCTCCACTATCTTCTGCCGCTCTTTTGCTAGTGGTGGCCCGGTCTTCTGCGTTGTCTTCTTTCCTCTTCTCTTCTGATGTTGACACGGCGCTCTCTCCCGCTGTAATGCTGTGTAAGCGCTCCGCAATGACTTATATAGGCGGTGACCCCACCCCCTTATGACTTCACAGTCCCGGGGCATGCTGGGACTGTGACTTTTTAAGGGGGCGTGGCCATTGGATGACATCACCTGGTGACCCCGCCCCATGCCTATATAAGTCATTGCGGAGCGCTCACACAGCATTACAGCAGGAGAGAGTGTTGTGTTAACATCGGAAGAAAAGAAGAGGGAAGAAGACGACACAATAGAGCGGCAGAAGATAGCGGAGGAGCCCGGCAGAAGAACCGGGCACCGGGAGAAGAGGCCAGAGAGAGCGGAGAAGACGCCGGAGAGAGCGGAGATGAACTGGACACCAGAAGAAGAGGCCGGAGAGACCCCCGAAGTCGGAAGAAGACCCCGGAGCTGCCTAATATTAAATTACTTTAAAAACCCATGTAGTGTGTTTGTTTTTGTTTTTTTTATTGACACTTATTAAAGGGGGCTCCCGGATTCCGATAAGCCCCTCCGCCCGCAGACCCCGACAACCAACGGCCAGGGTTGTCGGGAAGAGGCCCCTGTCCTCATCAACATGGGGACAAGGTGCTTCGGGGTGGGGGGGCCGCAGGGCGCCCCCCTCCCCCAAAGCACCCACCCCCACGTTGAGGGCATGTGGCCTGGTACGGCTCGGGGGGGGGGGGGGGGGGCGCTCGCTCGTCCCCACCCCCTTTCCTGACCGGCCGGGCTGCGTGCTTGGATAAGGGTCTGGTATGGATTTTGGGTGACCCCCATGCCGTTTTTTCGGCATAGGGGTTCCCCTTAAAATCCATACCAGACCTAAGGGCCTGGTACGCTCCTGGAGGGGAACCCATGCCGGTTTTTTATTTAAAATTTGACGTGGAGTTCCCCCTCAAGATTCATACCAAACACAGTGCCTGGCATTGGCGGGGATCCAAGTCGGATCCCTGCACCAGTGTGAACCTGGCTCACAAGGTGTCAAGCTCGACGATAAAGGTGGCGAGATTGACACAATATCAGACAACAATACAGAAGTTGACCAAAGGGTGGTGGTAAAGAGCTGAAAAACCACGTGATTTGGTGAAAGTTGGCTGAAAAAGTTCTGCCGTGTGTATGCAATACAAACTTATGGCCTACGCCCTTTGTACAAAAATCCAAGGGAAAGTTTGTACAAAGTCCTATCGTGTGTATGAGGCTATACAGTGATCACTGACAGTCATTCCTGTGTTTTTAAAAAAGCCGTTGTCGCGGAGGAAATGACGATTTTGCGCATGCGCAGAGGCACCGCGAGCGCGCAGGCTATGGTTGCCACCTCATCCCTTTAAACCCGAACACATATTAATTACACAGGTTCTGTGGCTGATTAAGGTGGTAATTAAACTCACTTGGTGCCTTATCTGCATTTAATTAGCCTCAGAACCTGTGTAATTTAAAGGTGTTCGGGTTTAAAGGGATGAGGTGGCAACTCTAGCGCCGGCGCCATCTTGGGACCTGGCAAAGGTCTCTGAACGGCTGAATCGCCTCCCCCGCCGCGTGCGCAATGCAGGGAGAGAGAGACTGAGAGGACCAAGTGTTGTGATAAAGGAAGAAAATAGCCTAAGTTTATTGCCACAAGGGCACAAATTAAATAGGGGATTAAAAGAGGAGACCACTGCAATATTTAAAGCTTTTTTTTAAAGCTTACTTCCGTGCCAGATGATTCTGAGACCACCAGAGCGGGGTTCCCTCCATAGAAGCTCCTTTAGAGACTGTACAGGAGGGACTTCCAAACAGGAGAGGCTTGAACCTGCTGGGGCGATGCAGTAAGAGGCTGTGATGTCCATCCAATCTCGTCAGGTGAGAATAAAAAAGAGAATAGTGGGGGGGCGTCTCTCTTCAACTTTTATAGCTAGACCAATCCTGTCAGGTTGTGGAGGCGGAGTCACAACCCGGTGTGTGCTGCCATGAAGGAGTCAGGAAATAAAGTTTTGCCTTTAGTTGTACTTTTTAAAGTTATCCTTACAAGTGAAGTCTAATAGAACCAGATGGAAGTAAATTTAGACTCTGAGGTTGATTTACTAAAACTGGAGAGTGCAAAATCTGGTGCAGCTGTGCAGGGTAGCCAATCAGCTTCTAACTTCAACTTGTTCAATTAAGCTTTGACCGAAAAACCTGGAAGCTGATTGGCTGCTATGCATAACTGCACTCAATTTTGCACTCTCCAGTTTTAGTAAATCAACCCCAGTGTGTTTTTCAGTGAAGCGGTAGTACTTTCTATGAGCCAGTTGTCCTCCACTTGGCTAACCCACTGTTGGTTGGTGAGAAGGTGGGTTTCCATAGTGCTGGGATACAGGAACGTGCAGCGTTTATCAGATGCTGAAGGACAGATGAGCGTTATGTTTTTGTTGGGAAAAAAAAATTGTGATGTAAGAGAGAAAATGTTAGCAATTTAGTGACTAGCCTATCCATGAAAGCTTGAATAATACTCTAGACCAGGGATATGCAATTAGCGGACCTCCAGCTGTAGCAGAACTACAATTCCCATGAGGCATAGTAAGACTCTGACAGCCACAAGCATGACACCCAGAGGCAGAGGCATGATGGGACTTGTAGTTTTGCAACAGCTGGAGTTCCGCTAATTGCATATCTCTGCTCTAGACCAAAAGAGTTTAAGGCAGGGCAACTCCAAAAAATATTGAGTAAAGTTCCCAAACCTTGTCTACAGCGCCAATAGAGGGATATATGGCATGAAGTACTGTTGGGGTGCAGTAATAGCAGGTGAGGAACTTGTACACAGATTCTTGTTGCTGGTTACTAATTTTGCATGACAGGAAGAGAATGTTGGTGTGTTTTGTAATTCCCACATCTGTTTCCCAGTGCTCAAGAAATTGGGGCAGGCTTTTGGAAGTGTCTACATGAAGGAATCTGTAAGACCAAGAGAGAGTGGGATGTGAGGAGGGACTAAAAGGTTTTGAGGAAAAAGTATTGGGATTCTTTGCAATAAGTATAAAATCTGAGACAAAAAATTTTGTTCGACAGCGTTACATCTTCCCATTTAGGAGAGGGTTTTTTAGGATCAACCAACCATTTCAGAACTTAATACAGGGATGAGAGGTTTAAAATTGAGATGGAATAGCTGAGTAGGATTGTTGAAAAAATGTAATTCCTAGATACCTAATGTGGGATTTAGCCCTTTTAGGTGGGAAGGCAGTTTGTAAATGTTGGACAGTGTTTGAGGGAAGGGTTAGGTCCAAGGCTTCTGACTTTTGAAAATAAATATGAAAGTTTGATAACTCATCGAATGTGGAAAGTTCCTCTACTAGATTTGGAAGGGTGGTTTATGAGCTGTTTAACCACTTGCCGACCGGGCCATTGCCGAAAGACGGCAGCAGCGCGGTTGGCTAGTTCTGGGTGGACGTCCATGGACCTCATCCCAGAATCCTGCTCTTGCGCGCCCCCCGAGAACTTCCGTGACCGCCGGGTCCAGAGGACCCGGCGCATCACGGTAAACGGCCGCTAATCGCGGCCGTTTACCATGTGATCGCTACGTCAAATGACGGAGCGATCACATGTCAACAAACCGGCGTCATGTCATGACACCAGTTCCTCCCTCCCCTCTCTGTACCGATCGGTACAGTGCGAGGGGAGAGGGGGAGGGATCGGATGGCAGCATAGCTGTGGGCTGCATGTGTAGTGCCCACAGCGGTGCTCAGTGACAATTGCAGTCACATCCATCCATCCCTCCATGCTCAGCCATCCCTGCACTACTCTGCAATATGCCCTGCAATACTCTGCAATATACCCTGCACTACTCTGCAATATGCCCTGCAATATGCTCTGCAATATGCCCCGAAATACTCTGCAATATGCCCCGCACTACTCTGCAATATACCCCGCAATACTCTGCAATATACCCCGTACTACTCTGCAATATACCCTGCAATACTCTGCAATATACCCTGCAATACTCTGCAATATAATCCGCAATACCCCGTAATTTTTAACCAGTTCCCGCCCGCCGTCATATGACGTCCTTGACTTTGAGCGGGGATATCTGAATGATGCCTGCAGCTACAGGTATCATTCAGATATCAGCTTTTTCAGCCGGCGATTTCCTACACCACAAGAATGATCATAGCGGCTGTTCCACTGCTTGATCGTTCTTATGGGAGGCGAGAGGGGACGCCCCCCCTTCCCGCCACCCTCCGGTGCTTCTACCGACTCACCGCTACGATCGAAGCCAGGATTGTTTTTTTTTTTTTTTATTTTATTTCAGGCTTCCCAGCCTAGAGGTGAGATGTGGGGTCTTATTGACCCCATATCTCACTGTAAAGAGGACCTGCCATGCCATATTCCTATTACAAGGATGTTTACATTCCTTGTAATAGAAATAAAAGTGATCAAAAATTTTTTTGGGGGGAAAAAGTGTCAAACTAAAATAAATAAAGTAAAATGAACAATAAAAAAAAAAAAAATTTTTAAAGCGCCCCTGTCCGTGTGCTCGCATTCAGAAGCGAACACATACGTAAGTCCCGCCCACATATGAAAACGGTGTTCAAACCACACATGTGAGGTATCACTGCGAACGTTAAAGCGAGAGCAATAATTTTGGCCCTAGACCTCCTCTGTAACTCAAAACATGTAACCAAAAAAAAATTTTAAAGCGTCACCTATGGAGATTTTTAAGTAGCGAAGTTTGGCACCATTCCATGAGCCTGTGCCATTTTGAAGGGTGACATGTTGGGTATCTATTTACTCGGCGTAACTTCATCTTTCACATTATGCAAAAACATTGGGCTAACTTTACTGTTTTGTTTTTTTTTAAAGCACAAAACTGTTTTTTCCCAAAAAAAGCATTCGAAAAATTGCTGCGCAAATACCATGCGAGATAAAAAGTTGCAACAACCGCCATTGTATTCTCTAGGGTCTTTGCTAAAAAAAATATATATATAATGTTTTGGGGTTCTATGTAATTTTCTAGCAAATAAATGATTATTTTTACATGTAGGAGAGAAATGTCAGACTTGGCCTGGGTGCTCCAGAACGCCTGGAGGTACTCTCTGCATGTTGGGTCTCTGTATGTGGCCACGCTGTGTAAAAGACTCACACATGTGGTATCGCCATATTCGGGAGTAATAGCAGAATGTGTTTTGGGGTGTAATTTGTGGTATGCATATGCTGTGTGTGAGAAATAACCTTCTAATATGACAATTTTGTGAAAAAAAAAAAAAGAAAAAAAAAATCTTGATTTTGCAAAGAATTGTGGGAAAAGATGACAATTTCAAAAAAACTCATCATGCATCTTTTCAAATACCTTGGAATGTCTTCTTTCCAAAAGGGGGTTATTTGGGGGGTATTTGTACTTTTCTGGCATGTTAGGGTCTCAAGAAATGAGATCAGTCAGTACTTCAGGTGTGATCAATTTTCAGATATTGGCACCATAGCTTTTGGACTCTCTAACATTCACAAAGACCAAATAATATACACCAAGTTGTACTTATTTTTACCAAAGATATGTAGCAGTATAAATTTTGGCCAAAATTTACGAAGAAAAATTACTAATTTGCTAAATTTTATAACAGAAACAAAGAAAAATTCATTTTTTTTTACAAAATTTTCAGTCTTTTTTTCTTTTATAGCACAAAAAATAAAAAACCCAACGGTGATTAAATACCACCAAAAGAAAGCTCTATTTGTGTGAAAAAAGGACAAAAATGTCATATGGGCACAGTGTTGCATGACTGAGTAATTGTCATTCAAAATGTGAGAGCACCGAAAGCTGAAAATTGGTCTGGTTAGGAAGGGGGTTTAAGTGCCCAGTGGTCAAGTGGTTAAAAAAAAAAAAATGTGTATGCAGAGACCTTATGTACATGACTTCCAATCTTATTCACATCAATGTTTTGGTTACCCCGGCCATGATGAATAAAGGCTATTTAAAATTGTGCACTGTGCCAGAGAGAGGGCACAGTACCAAGTGCCACACAGAAAGAACCCAGGGAAATAACCAAAAAAAAGCATAAATAATCAAATTTTAGTTTATTGAAAAAATTACCAAGTGACAAAAAACTAGCAGATTTTTGATTTTTGCAACAGGCGTTGCCTTTGGTATATCCTACAAGACTGCCTGGCTGGTGGTGCGGTCACCTGCATCTGCACTCATCAATAGTGCTCCAGTGGTGCGTTTGTATGTTTGGGTGGTGTCAATGCTCTGTTCTGTGTCTTTTTTGTCTTTTGACCCCAGACAACATTGTCAATATATGGTGTTAGGTGTAGGCTTTCTGCAAATTTTTTATGTCACTTGGTATTTTTTTCAATAAATGAAATTTGATTATTTATGCATTTTTTGGGTTATTCTTTCCCTGGGCTCTTTCTCTGTGGAACTTGGTACTGTGCCCTCTTTCTGGCACAGCGCACAATTTTTCATATGCTTTTCTTGGCTGCTGAGTCCCACTCAATCTGAGTGTGTGGATAAATACCTGGCGGTACCGTGGTGTACCTTCATTTAGTTGGTTCCCTTTCCAGCTCTTTGTTATATGATAAATAAAGGGTTTGATTGTCAGGAAAAATATTAATAGGGGACATCTTTGACTGCCATTATGTACAGGAAAAGGAGGTGAAAGGACACTTTTGGCTCTTACGTGTGCAATAGGGTAGGAATATAGTGAATTCACCCAGGTGCACATATGTTGTCCAAGGCCAAAGGCTTCTATGTTCTATGATGTTCTTACTTTTAAGGATTTCATTGATTATCAGATTCTAATATCCATTTGAGTTATCAGACGTAAGGGGTTGTCCAACAATTATTGGTAGTGACTCTTATTTTTGCATCCATGACAGAGCAGATTAACACTCTTAAGAGACCGCTCCATTTCGAAGTCAAATACTTATACCCTGAAGCTTTTGGTACAAACGTCTAAAGCACTGTGTTTCAGTTGTGGTTGTCTCTTGCAAGCTTGGTCGTAAAATCTGTCCACATGTGTAGAGTGCATTGGCTTTATGGCTGCCACATTGGAAATTCCCTAATGGAATATTTATTTTTAACTCACCCTTTAAGGGTATTTGTTCCTTTTGGTTCTGTCCTTTGCTAATGTCATTCCTAAAAACCTATGAAGGTTGGAGTGTACACCTACCTCAGTGAAGGTCTACAGATGGCGCGAAACAACCCTATTTTTCATCTGCTTCTTCCACAGTTCCTTGCAGACTTACAATTTACTTGCCACTTAATTAGCAGATCTAGATGCTAAAAACCCTCTGTATAATCTGCTCAAGCCTCCACGTGAAGATACATTCACACTTTTCCATGTAATAGTCTGCCTGTTCTTCTGGATCACTTATTGCTTTGTATCCAAGCCCTTTTTTCATTTTCAGTGTTCCTCTGTAGCACTACTGTAACATTTCTAGATTAAGCACCTTCATTTTATTTGCTCTTTTGGCATTAATGCACCCCACTGTGTTTTTTTTACAGAACTAATTGTGTTCCCTGCACCCTGGGATCTCTTGTTAGAAAGGTATTTCTGAGCATGTATATCCCTCTAAACCACACACTTTTCTGCAGTGGAGTTTTGTTTTTTTTTCATTAAGTTGCATAGTACTCCATCTAATGCTTGAGCCTGTTTAAACCTTGTCCCTCGCTGTAGCGATTTTGTAATATCCTAGTTCCATAGGGACCGGTATCCACTGTTCTTCTTGTCCTTGTAACACCAGACCAGTTTTTACTCGCTAAACATGGCATGGACTGTTATATCCTCCCTAGTGACTTCTATTTCCTTGTTTCCCTACTTTGAAATGCCTTAGACATCTTTGCTTAGTCAATGACCTGGATCTTGCAGTTCCTGCAAAAGAGGCATCTATAATTTACTCTCCTTGAGTGTATCACTTTCTTTCCCATTCCCCTCTTCAGCGAATCTCTGGGGTAATCTGGAAACTCCTCCCCCCAGTATACATTTCTTCTGCTATTCCTTTTCCTAGTGAATCCAACACACACCTTTCTTGTACTTTCCTCCTATTAGTCCTGCTAACTTTTGCTGGAACCAACCATTTTAACCAGAGTGGGGACAATCTCTTCCCTCCTCCTGGGAGTATTCTCACAATGGCTGTATCATCTCACACACTCCTAGAGTCTGTTTATCCCAATAGACCATTTTCAGATTTATGCATCTGGTGTTCTCCACTTTAACAGTGAGGGTCCTTCGAAAAAGTGTGCTTCCTTCCTCCTCACAGGGCAGCATCCTCATTAATAATGTATTCTCTACCCCCACAGACACACTTTAATACAACTCTAATATCTACACTTTTTTCTTTTCTTTCCTTAGTTTTGTCTTTGAAATTTCTTTCCTCTCAGATGTCCGTCACAATATTTAGACCTCCCTCTTCCTGAAATCAATGGATATGGGTGTTTTTTCTTAGTTATTAACTAGTTAGTCTTTTTGAGGACATATCATGTCTGTTTTCACTTCCTTTCCCTGAAGTCAAGGGTTAGGTATGCTAAGCTTGGGCCTTTTTTTCTCCTAACTCTGCTTTGTGTTGATCACCTTGGCTGTTATCTAAGTCAGCCCTCAAATTTTCCGCTCGCCTACTCGCATTTTACCAGTGGAAAATGAGGGCTTGCGAGCTGGGCTGCCTGGGAGAGAGGGGGAGAGCACCGCCGGCGGGGTTGATCGGGGGCCGTTCTCCCAGCGATCACCCCCGGGGAGGAAGAGATCTGCGGGATAACATGCTGTTACCGGTGATTACATTATAATTGTCTTCGCTCTGCTTGATACAGCCCCGCCTCCTCCTAACCTGCACCTGTGATAGACAGAACACTTGTCCAATGCTGGGATGTGTTCTGTCTATCACAGGCACAGGTCAGGAGGAGGCGGGGCTGTGTGGAGCAGAGCGGAGAATAATGTAAGTGCCACTAACATTGCGCTATCCTGCGGCTCTGCTCTTTCTTTAGCCATGCATTCCTCTGCCCAGGCGAGGCTGCAATGGTGGGCACAGTGTGGCTGCAATGGTGGGCACAGGTGAGGCTGCATTGATGAGCACAGGTGAGGCTGCACTGATAAAGTTGTTGTTAATATTTATTTTTGTAAATTATTTTTGCATAAAACATTTAAGTGTCATTTCATGAGATAACTTATGTGGGCGGGGCAGGGTAGGGATTGAGTGGGACACTGGTGGCGAGTAACCCTTGAGACCTGGCTAGTAGCTCAGGACTTGAAATTTTGAGCCCTGATCTAAGTTATTCCCCTGTTTAAGTAGTTGCTGTTTCGAGTACTTTTGGTCACTTCAACTCCAGGAGAATTTACCGCCTTCATGACCAGGCCAGTTTTTACTATTTAGCCCTACGCTACTTTAACCACCTCAATACTGGACACTTTCATCCCCTTCCCGCCAGGCCAATTTGCAGCTTTCAGTGCTGTCGCAATTTGAATAAATAATTACTCAGTCATGCAACACTGCACCCATATGAAATTTCTATTTTTTTAACACAGCTTTCTTTTGGTGGTATTTAATCACCTCTGAGTTTTTTTACTTTTTGCTCTACAAATGAAAAAAGACAGACAATTTTGAAAATAAAAGCATTTTCTTCGTTTCTATTATAACATTTTGCAAATAAGTAATTTTTCTTTATAAATTGTGACCAAACTTTATACTGCTACATTTCATTTGTAAAAATAACCTAAATGTATATTATTTGGTCTGTGTGAAAGTTATAGAGTCTACATGGTGGCAATCATTAAAAATTGATCACACCTGATGTACTGATGGCCTAATCTAATTTCTTGAGGCCCCAACATGCCAAGACAGTACAAATATCCCCCAAATTACCCCTTTTTGGAAAGTAGTCAGTCCAAGGTATTTAGTAAGAGGCAGGGCAAGTTTTTTGAAGTTTTAATTTTTCTTACGGAAAATTGAGAAATTTTAAATACATTCTTCTTTTTTTTTTTTTTTTTTTACAAAAATGTCATATTAACAAGTTCTTCCCCTCACACCGCATAAGCATACTTGCAACTACACCCCAAACACATTCTGCTACTCGTTCTGAGTATGGTGATACCACATGAGACTTTCTCAGCCTAGCCACATTTATTTATTTATTTCAGGTACTTATATAGCGCCGTCAATTTACGCAGCGCTTTACATATACATTGTACATTCACATCAGTCCCTACCCTCAAGGAGCTTACAATCTAAGGTCCCTAACTCACATTCATACATACTAGGGACAATTTAGACAGGATCTAATTAACCTACCAGCATGTCTTTGGAGTGTGGGAGGAAACCGGAGTACCCAGAGGAAACCCACGCAGACACAGGGAGAACATGCAAACTCCAAGCAGGTAGTGTCGTGGTTGGGATTCGAACCAGTGACCCTTCTTACTGCTAGGCGAGAGTGCTACCACTACACCACTGTGCTGCCCATATATGTTGTGCCACATAAAGAGGCATAACATCCAATGAGTATCTTCAGGCATTATCCACTTTAAGACCAGGCCTTCTTCTGACACTTTGTTTACAAGTAAAAATCTGTATTCTTGCTAGAAAATTACTTAGAACCCCCAAACATTATATCACACAGTATTTGCGCAGCAGTTTTTTAAACGCAATTTTACACACTAACGCATAAATACGGTTTAATGAATTTCAATGCACACAAAGACAATATGATACCCAAATGTTTGGTAAAATATAGTGTTGTGCTGGGTAAATATATACCAAACATGTCATGTTTTAACTGCCTAAGGACCGCCCCATGTACATTTACTGTGGCAGGGCGGCCTTTAAGTGAAAAATCACTTACCTGTACGTGATTTTTTTCCTCGGCTCCAGGGCGCACGCTCCCCCTGTGATTGGACACAGAGGGAGCCAATCAGCGGGTCTGGCAGACACGATGTACGCCAGCCACCTGTGATCATTCTGAGGAGAGGCAGAACGGAGGTCTGCCTATGTAAACAAGGCATCTCGACGTTCTATCAGAGAGGAAAATGGCGATCTTGTGTTTCTGCTAAGTAGAAACACGGATCTCTGTTTTTGTTGTGAAAGCACATCCCCCCCCCCCACAGTTTGAAAGCACTCAGGGAACACACTTAACCCTTTGATTACCCCTGATGTTAACTCCTTCCCTGGCAGTGTCATTAGTACAGTAAGGCCCCTTTCACACTGGGCAGATCCGCTCGGCGGACTCTGCTTGCTCAGTGGGGGATCGATCCATTGATCCCCACTGAGCCTGCAGATGACAGGGGCATCTCTGCTCACTGTGCAGGGACGAACCTGTCGGAGCCCCGCTCTCCTCTATGGGGAGATCAGATGAAAATGGACAGCAAGTCCGTTTTCATCTAATCCGCTGGATGGATGGCAAACGTATCGCCATCCGTCTGTTTTAAGCGGATCTTGTTGTATTGGATGGCAGGCGGGTGTCAGCGGGCACATCTCCACTGACATCTGCCTACCCATACAATTCAATGTACGCTCAGATCTGCCTGAAAAACAGGCAGGCAGATCCGAGCGGGCCGATCATGTGAAAGGGGCCTTACAGTGATTTTTTTTTTTAAGCACTGACCACTGTATTAGAGTCACTGGTCCCCAAAGAGTGTCAAAAGTGTCAGGTGTCTGATCTGTCCACCGCAATCCCGCTAAAAATAGCTGATCACCGCCATTACTATTAAAAAAAAAAAAAAAATTCCATAAAAAATAAAAAAACGTAGAGGTGATAAAATACCACCAAAAGAAAGCTCTATTTGTGGGGAAAAAAAGGACATCAATTTTATTTGGGTAGTGTAGCATGACCACGCAATTGTCAGTTAAAGTAACGCAGTGCTGTAACGCAAAAAATGGCTTGGTCAGGAAGGGGGTAAAACATTCTGGAGCTGAAGTGGTTTAAAATTGTGCACACTTGTGAAATAGTGGCAAACTTTGATATTTTAAAATCTCCATAGGTGACGCTTTATAAGCCTTTATTGGTTACCAGTTTAGAGTTACACAGGAAGTCTGGCGCTAGAATTATTGCTCTCGCTCTGACATTCACAGCAATACCTCACATGTGTGATACGATGACCACGGGACCAAAGTGTGTGTTCGCCTTTGCACAGGGGTAAGCTATACATTTTGTATTTATTTATTGGTGGTACACTGACCAATGTTTTTGTGCACTTGACAGATGTTGATGGTACACTGTGACAGATGTTTTGTAGACTGGTACAGATGTTCATGGGACACTTGGTGCTTGGTGTACTGTGTGGGGATGGCTGCAGTATGTATGATCTCTGTGTAACTGAACACCGAAATCCTCAGTTACACAGAGCTGTCACAGAGGCTGCAGCATTCCCCGCCCACTCAGAACGGTGAAGCTCCCATCTGGCTGTTTATGTACATTGGCCAGGTGGGAAGCAGTTAACTGGCAATTGCGCAGTCATGCAATGCTGTACCCAAATTAAATTTATATAATTTCATTAACACAAATAGAGCTTTCTTTTGGTGGTATTTGACTACCACTGGGTTTTTATTGTTTGTGTTATAAATTAAAAATGACAATTTTTGTCCTTAAAAAATATTTTTTACTTTCTGATATAATATATATCCAATAAAAAAAATCGAATTTCTTCATAAATGTTGGCAAAAATGTATTCTGCAACATGTCCCAATCCCAATAAGTGTATATTGATTGATTTCCAAAAATGTTAGTGTTTGCCAAGTATGGTGTATACAGTATATATTGGAACTTTTAATTTTCTTTTATACTACTAATGGCAGTGATCAGCAACTTATAATGGGACTGCAATAGTGCGACAGGCATATCTGACACTAACTGATGCGGGGAGGGAACTGACTAACTGACATTGACCTAACCAGTGACACTAATACAGTAATCAGTGCTAATATTATGCACTGTCACTGTACTAATCACTATTATGCACTGTCACTGTACTAATGACACTGCTGGGAAGGGATTAAACCTTGTGCCTAGCAAGGTTTAGCATGTGTAGTGTGTGCTGATTTTACTAAGCAATGTGCTGGTTTGGGAGAAAAAAATGGTACGTCGCTGCCGTCAGTAGAGAGAACCCTGTGCTGTTTACCTTTTGCCCGTTGCTCCTGCAGGCTCTAGTTTCCTCCTCTGGGATTATCTGTCTTGGTCTGGTGCATCGGATTAATCCTCCTGGGTCATTCCCTTGGAAATGGCATTCCCTATATTGGTTGACTCTTCTTCAGAAATCCCTTGTTCAGATGTTGATTCCTTCTCCTCCCATTGTAGTTTGATTCCACATTTTTAGTGGCTTTTACCCACTCCTCAGTTGTGAACATCCAAAATGTTTAAGAATGAAAAATTACCTCACAAGTTCCTCAGTGTACGATAAGGAATTTACAGGTAAGTGATACTGAAAAGCCCAGGAGATACGAACAGCTCTGATGGGAAAAATAGTTTTTTTTAATAACAGCTTACCTGTAAAATCCTTTTCTTTGGAGTACATCACGGGACACAGAGCCATAGTAATTACTATGTGGGTTACAGGCCACCTCCAGGTGATGGACACTGGCACACCCTAAGACAGGAAGTCCACTCCCTATATAACCCCTCCCACTAATGGGAGTACCTCAGTTTTTGTAGCAAAGCAATACACGTGTATACCAGAAAGAAGGGAGGGACCTCTGTGTCCCGTGATGTACTTCAAAGAAAAGGATTTTACAGGTAGGCTGTTATAAAAAATCCTATTTTCTTAATCGTACATCACGAGACATAGAACCATAGTAATTACTATGTGGGATGTCCCAGAGCAATGCCAACTGAAGGGAGGGAGACGCAACAAAATTAGGGCACCATGAGATTAAAGGATTTATACTGCAGCTTGCAGCACATTGCGCCCAAAGGCAATAGCCTCATGATTTTTTACATCTGCCTGATAGAATCTGGTAAATTTATGGACTGAAGACCAAGTTGCGCCCTTGCAGATTTGAGCCATGGAGGCCTGGTGATGCACTGCCCTTGTGCAGTGCGCTTTGATTTGAAAAGGTGGAATCTTCCTCTTTAAACTATAAGCTTGAACAATTACTTGTCGAATCCATTTAGAAATAGTAGATTTCAGTGCTGCCTGTGCTCTTTTAGGACTTTCAAGCAATACAAACAAAACATCTGTTTTTCGAATCTGAGCAGTCACCTTCAAGTAGACTTTGCTCTCACTACATCAAGAGAATGTAGTGACTTTTCTTCCGTAGAACCGGGTTCTGGAAAAAATGAAGGTAGAACAATATCCTGGTTTAAATGAAAACTTGACACTACCTTCGGAAGAAAGTTAGGATGGGGACGCAATACTACCTTATCCTTATGAATAATTAAATTTAGCTCTTTACAAGAAAGAGCAGCTAACTCTGATACCCTTCTTGCAGAAGATATGGCTACCAGAAAAACTAGTTTCCTTGTCAAAAGGACCAAGGGAATATGTCGTATTGGCTCAAAAGACTGTTTCTGTAATGCTGACAGAACTAAATTCAAGTCCCAAGGGTTCAGGGGTGACCTAAGTGGAGGATTAAGCCGCATTACCCCCTGAATAAAGCTACGAATCAAAGAATGCGAAGCAAGTGGTCGCTGAAATAATACCGATAAGGCTGAGACCTGGCCTTTGATAGTACTCAAGGCCAGCTTAATTTCTAACCCCATTTGCAGAGAGTCAAGGATACTACCTATGACATACTTCCTGCGGTGCCAACCCCTGGATTCAGACCAGGAGACATATGCCTTCCAGACTCTATAGTATATGATTCTGGAGGCCGGCTTCCTTGCATTAACCAAGGTAGATAGCACTGAACCTGACAGCCCGCGCTTCTTCAGAATGTGGGTCTCAATAGCCAAACCATTAAATTTAGGGTTTGTAAGGCAGGATGGAATACCGGACCTTGCGAGAGAAGGTCTGGACGTGGTGGTAGGGTCCGGTCCATGGGTCTCCTACTGCCATCTTTATGATCTCTGCAAAACAAGATCTCCAGGGCCACAAGAATCACCGACTTCCTGCTCGATTCTGCGAACAAGTCGGGGAAGCAGCAGAACAGGAGGGAATGCATACATCAGTGAAAACTGATTCCACGGGAATACCAAGGCATCCGTTACGCAAGCTAGCGGATCTTTTGTTCTTGACACAAAGTTGTCGATCTTTTTGTTGAACCTGGACGCAAACAGATCTACGTCCGGAATCCCCCATCTTTGACATATTGTCAGGAAGATATCGGGGTGATAAGACCATTCTCCCGGGAACAACTGCTGGCGACTCAAGTAGTCCGCCTGCCAATTCTCTATTCCTGGAATGAAGACTGCTGACAGGCATGGTATATTGTTTTCTGCCCAAGTTAGGATATGATTCACCTCTCTCTGGGCCGCACGACTTCTCATGCCCCCTTGGTGATTGATATAGGCCACTGCTGTGGCATTGTCGGATTGGATCCAGACAGGACAATTCCGTAATCTGAACATCCAGGCTCTCAGTGCCAAGCGCACTGCCCGAATCTCTAGAATATTGATGGGCAAGGTCATTTCTGACCTGGACCATTTTCCTTGGGCAGTCGCCTCTTCCAGGACTGCTCCCCAACCGGAAAGGCTGGCATCTGTTGTTACCACCTTCCAGGTAACTGGTAGGAAGGATTTTCCTTTCTGATTCTTGGTTCTTGATTCTTGGTTCAACCACCAACTGAGGCTCTGGCGCACCTTTGGAGACAAGCACATTGGGAAATCTAGAGCTTGGACCTTCTTGTTCCAATTTGACAGGTTACTGTTTTGCAGTAGTCTCGAATGAAACTGAGCATAAGGAACGGCCTTGAATGAAGCCACCATCTTTCCCAACAGCCTCTTTCACAGAGCACTCACTCCAATGCATCTGGTCACACTGTTACTTCTAATAATGTATCACTATCCAAATCCTTTCGACTACGGTCACGTAGATTTCCAGACCTAAACACTTGCCCGGAGATTTGGGCATTTCTTCAAGCCACCATTAGAGACCTTAAAAAACAACAATGGCCTGACTTTTCCTCTAATCTTGATCATAGTCAAATTAAAGCATTTAAATCATCATCAAACAGTCAGATAAAAGGGGTAACATCGTCCTAATGACGCATAATCAATACCAATCTATGTGTTTGACCATTCTCAACAATCATAATTGGTATCAACCCATCACTCAATCCCATGTGTCGTCCTTTGCCCAGGAACTCCAGATCCTTTGCACTGAGGCCTTCCTCACAGGCCTCATTTACAAGGATACTCTCGAGTTCCTGGTCCCCAAGTTCCCTCGTGTTTCCACCTTTTATTCCCTCCCCAAAACTCACAAAAATGTCCAGACCCCCCCAGGAAGACCCATAGTTTCGGGGATAGGTTCCTTAACTGACGCTAGTAAGTTCGTTGATGCATTTTGAGCAGGGCGCACGGACGGCTGGTTCCTTTCTTTTCAAGCAAGATACCACCACATGGCCTCTTAATCATTTTGTTCTTGCATTATTGCAGCTCATTCTAACGAAAAATTACTTCACCTTCAACGACCAGTTGTTTTTACAGATCCAAGGAGTTGCCATGGGGACATCATGCGCTCCAGCTTATGCAAATCTTTACCTAGGGGGTTGGGAGAGGTACGTCCACTCGGATGATAGGTACGCAGATTTTTTTGACGACACCCTGCTGTGGTATTGTTTTATAGATGATCTATTCATGGTATGGACTGGGTCGAAGGACAAACTTTTGGACTTCCTCCATGAGTTGGATGACAATGACCTCAACCTCAAATTCACCTTCAAAATTGACACTGATCAGATTTTATTTCTAGATCTTAATATCATCAAGACGGCACCCTGGGTACTGGTGTTTACCGTAAGCCCATGGCTGGCAATACTCTATTATATGGCACCAGTGCTCACCCCAGATCACTGGTGCGCAGTATACCTTACGCACAATACCTGCGGCTGCGCAGAAACTGCACGCTCGAAAGTGATTTTAGGATTCAGGCCAAGGCGTTACATGAACGACCCTTACTGCGAGGATACTCTCCCACTAATCTTAGGCTTTTAATAAAGCCTTTTCACGTCCCTGGAACTCCCTTCTATTCAACCGTCCAAAACCCCCCTCTTCCAACGACCCCGTTAGGTTTATTACTACATACTCAGCACACCATAATGTACTTCGAACTATCCTATCTAACAACTGGCACCTACTCGCTGAGCACCATATCCTGGGTAAACATGTGCGGCCTGCCCCTGAACTGGTGTTCCGCAGGGCATGTTCCCTGCATGACCAACTGACCTCTAGTCATTATACATCTGCCAAGCCCCCTAGGAGAGGACCTTTTAGATGTGGTGACTGTCCCCGCTGTCCCTGGTCGCGAGGGGAAACGGTTTGTTTTACCCAATGGGGAACTCTTTACCCCACGTACTTTCGCAGACTGTGGCACCAGAGGTGTTATTTATTTGATGTTATGTACCTGCAAGGCCTTTTACGTTGGAAAGACCATTCGAGAACTCAGGCAGAGGATTGATTCTCTATTATTCCGAAAGTGGTAAACTGACCACGATTGGCAGACATATTGGACTCTACCATAGATATGGTAATTCTGTTATTCAATTTTCAGTCTTTGAGGTGGTGCAACCTAACCCCAGGGGGGGCGATTGGGAACGTATAATCCTGCAGAGGGAAACTTTATGGATAGAACGGCTCAATGGCACTCTTTTCCCCGGCCTCAACGAGATGGTGTCATACAAACCTTTTTTGTGAACTGCTTCGGCCAGTTTCATCCCCCCCTTCTATTCCTTCGCCTCTCCTTCCCTCCCTTTCCCCTCCCCTCATTCCGATACCTACCCTTCATCACCAATACTATGGGAATTGAGTGGGATTTGATACCTGAATTATTGTCGTGATCGCCTAATGTCCCTTACCCTATGTGATTGAACCGAATACTTGTGTTAGGATTGGTGACATTCTGGGTGGTATATTCCCAGAAGTTTATACATCCATCACTTATAGTTCTTTATTATGTTTTTTTCTATTCCATAGTACAATGTTTTGCTGTAAAGAAGACTCGCTGTGCCCCTTCCCTCAGCGGTCATCGGATTCTGCAGTCTCCCTTGCCCCTTCTCCCCCTGGCGGACACGTGTTTACCCTGGCAGGAATTATCCCTGCTTGCACTGTAATGTCCTGGATCCTCCGGTCCTTACGTTGCATCAGCACGCGCTTGCGCAGTAGCACAGTATCGTGCACCTGCACAGTGCGGGTATACATACCGGGTGACGTCAGACGCCTCCCATGGCGGCATGTCCTGACGCCGTCTGGGTTGGGGAGCTCTTATAGCGGTCCATGGCAGACCGCTGTGTGAGCTTAAACAGAGTCTCCATGCTGGGCTGTTACGATAGATCATTTCATCTGAAGGTTGGTGTGCTCCTGTGAGTGGTGCAGGGATGTGCCTCTCTTTACTATGCCCTGTATCTTTCGCATTCCCCCTCCTTTCCTCTCCTGTCCCCCCCCCCCCCCCCTTCATCCCTCCTGGCTCCTAACCTTCAGCGTTTTGATCTTATCTACCATTGTATTTTACAGACTATTATGTCTCTTTGGGACTTTATATATCAAGCTTCAGCTCTGCTGTATCCCTAACTTAAAGTGTCTTTTGTTTGACTCCGGGAGTAACCTTTATTTCATCATTGCTGTTACACACCGTACTTTGATATATTGGGCCCATGCATGTACAATTGGTCAGCTAATTACCTGGTGAGTTTTAGCATCCTTATATGTTTTTACCAAGCGTTATCCTTTTGATCAATTGGATGTCTTGTGGATTTCTTGTGGCACTTCTTCTTCTCCCCCCTCCCCACCCCTTTTCTTTGTTTTTCCCCCTCCCCCCTCTCTCCCCCCTTCCTTCCTCTTACTCCCTCCCCTTTTTTTTCTTTTCCCCTTAAAACCCCCCCTTTTCTCCCCCCCCCTTTTTCTCCCCTCGTTTTTCTTGTTCTTTTACCTCCCCTTCATCTCTCTCCCTTCCTTGTCTGTTCCCATCTTCCCTTCTTTCCTGCCCCTCACTACTCTTTCACTCCTACACACCCCTCCTATTCCCTCCCCCCCTCCTCTTCTCTCTTCTTCGCCCCCCCCATGCATTCTCATGCCATCACCATTTTAGCCCCCTCACTCTGACCACTACCCTATCTCACCTGGGTGTGCACCCCAAAACATCCGTAGTTTCCATATTTTTATTCATCAATCAGATTATGTTTCTACAATCTCCCGTGTCCGCCATGGGGGGATTTGTTTGGGTCCTGTCGTTTTACTTATTCTGCCTGAGTGGGTGAGCTAGTCTTCTACTTTGATATAATTTAATGTATCATGTTGTTTTAACATCATTTTGCTGTATTTTTCACATTCTTCATATTGCTATAAAAATATTAATTGTTTTATAGACCACCCCTCCTGAAGAAGCAGTCTTTACCGCAAAACCGGTTGAGGAATCTCATGTATACCCCTCTTCAACAGAAACTTTACGGGGTCACCCATTAGTAATCTTGTTAATTGTGGTGTATACAACTGTTTTTAATATTGTTTGTAAAAAAATTTATTTTTTGTGCCTTTGTAATGTAGTCATTAAAATTTATATATTTTATTAACTGTAATTTATTACCAAGTGCCGAGATAGTCCAACTCCAATTCTCAGGCGTGTACACGCGAGTAGGCAAGTGGCAGCAATTGCCTCCGTGCCTCCACTCATCTATCCTTTCAGTCTCATGCAAAGTCGAATAGAAGGATTCTTCTTTGCCTTGACTACCTGAATCAGTTCCCTTATGGCACTGATCTTCACCTGGGGTAAGAGTACCCTCTCCTGAGCTGTAACTATGATCAGACCCAAGTATTCCAGAAGTCTGCAGAAGTCTTCCCCCCACTCGAGCGAGTGGGGGCGCCCCTTTATATGGAGGCTTTAGTATTTTGTTTTGTAGGTTTCCTTCCCCAGGACTTCTTTTGTCGCTGGGGTTGACCCTGAAGTTTACCTCTTGAATTTGACGGTGGAGGCCGTCGATACTGCATGGAGGCTGATGCTCTTGACACTGGAGAAAGGGCTTGTTTAAATGAAATACGCTTACTCCTTTACCTAACTGGCAAAAGGGTACTTTTCCCATTAGAAATTCTTTAGATGTACTTATCCAGATCATCCCCAAACAGCCGTTCACAGGGAAAAGGAAAACTAACCAGGAGCTTTTTGCAGGGCGCTTCGGCTGACCAATTTTTCAACCATAGTATTCTACGCATATGCACCAGCCCCAGCGTAAGGCGTGAGGCCTGGAGAATAGAATCTCTCATAGCATCTATTGCAAAACATAACGCTGCTGGTGTTTTTTAATAGGAATTTCAACTTTTTATCCGTTGGATCCCTAAGCATTTGAGCATTGTCTACCAGACAAGTCAAACTTTTACTCACAGAGGATATAGCAGCGTCAATTGTTGGTATCTCCCATTTTTTATTAAACTTTTCCTCCATAGGATAATGTGTTGAAAACTTTTTAGGAGGATAAAAATGCTTATCTGGGTGATCCCATTCTGAATACATAAGCTTTTCCAGCAATGAATGGAGAGGAAAGGCATGCGCAGCTTGGGGAGGCTTTAGTGAACCCAAACAAGAAGTAGGTTTATCAACCGACTCAGTTAAGGGTAGCATAAATGTGGAGCGGACCAATTCAGCAAGAGATTATACCATCAATCTTTCAGATTGTGAACCTGATCCTTCCGCATTTGACCCCTCAGAAGAGGAGTCATCGGCCTCTTCCCGGTCCCCTGAGAAAAATTCATCATCTCCTACCCCCGGTTCCTCAGTTTGAGGGTCCTGGGTAACGGAAGGGGACCTATTGCGCTTAGTCCCACTCTGGGATGCGATTAAAGCCACTAACCTCTGCTCCAATCCTAATATGGTTAAGGAAAAAATTTCTTCAGTAACATAGACAGGGGTTGCAGTGTTGGAAACAGTTGCACCACCTGATGTCCCTGATGGCTCGCTCTGACCAGTCACTTCAGATCTCTCGGGGGAGGATGCCATTTTAGAGCTGATTTTAGGCTTTTTTGAGCTTGAAGGAGTCCCTCTTGAGCCCTTTTTTGGGGTGTTTTTACCCCCCCTTCTTACCATAGCCCGATGCACAAATGCAGAGGAACTACCAGAAGAAATCGCATTCACTGCTTGAGCAATAGTCCAGTAACTGCCGCTGCTATTAATGCTCAGCCTGATGCTTTTAGTAAATGTGCCAAAGGAATGCCTGTGTCACCAACCTCTTACATGCCCCTTTTTGCTCTTGTGTCCCTCCGACAGCTGTAGCCAGCAAATAATGGAGCTTTTAAAACCTACTCCTGCACTGGGATTTGCTGCACACCAATGCCACGCTATGCCCCGCCCCCTCCGTCACATCGTGCCCCCCCCTTTCAAAAAGAGCGTTTTCCTGCATGGCCGCAGGCCTCCGATCTGGTGAGATTGATGTGTGTGTGTGGGGGGGGGATGGTGAGGTGGTAATCCAACCACCATGCAGGGGCAGTAAAAAACGGAGTGTCATCGCCGACCGTACTGGCCTCCCCCTATCCAGGGAGAAGGGGGAGTGCTTTGTCCAGATGGGGGTTGTTTTTGTAAGAAAACCCCCCCCCCCCCAATCTTACTGGAGTTCTAGGGCTGCTCGCCGGAGGAATCTGCAGCTTCTACTTAGACAGCGTGTCACAGCGTAGGAAAGCATGACAAGGTACGTGCTCTATACAGCCCCCAGTGGTGACGTTTAGGCATGACAACATTTACTTTTCAAAGGAGACAATTCATAAGAAACTTAAAAAATTCCTTAGAAATCTCCACTTACCTTTCCCGCCGCAGGGTTTTCTGTGGTAAAACCAACAGACCCAATCTTCACCTCTCATGGTGGGCTCCATTTAAAAAACCTTCAGGAACTGGGGCCCTTTTTATCGGGGGATCTGCACTCCTGGACCCATAAAACACCCCACCAGAAAAAACTTAAGGCTGAAAAAAACAAAAGTACTGGATCCCGGGGTCTAGCTCTCTAGAAAGAGAAGCGTTACGGGTTAAACCTCATTTCTTCCGGCATGAGGCCTGGGTACCATTCAGATCGGCCTAAAAAGACACTTTGAATGGATCCGGCTGCATAGCCTGCCCCAGCAAGGATTGCTCCAGTGGAGCTCAGCACAGCACGTCTTTACTCGTGACCAACACCTAAGACACTGGCGAAAAAACTGAGGTACTCTCAGTAGTGGGAGGGGTTATATAGGGAGTGGACTTTTTATCTTAGGGCGTGCCAGTGTCCATCACCTGAAGGTGGCCTATAACCCACATAGTAATTACTATGGCTCTGTGTCCCGTGATGCACGATTAAGAAAGATAGGTACCTTTTCCTTAACCACTTGCCTACTGGGCACGTTTAACCCCTTCCTGCTCAGGCCAATTTTCAGCTTTCATTGGTGTGTCACTTTAAATGACAATTGCGTGGTCATGCAACACTGTACACACATGAAATTGTTATCATTTTTCTTTAAGACAGATCTTTCTTTTGAAAGTATTTAATCACCACTGGCTTTTTTATTTGTTGCTAAACAAATGAAAAAAGTACATGTTGAAAAAAAATACCTGTTTCTTAGTTGATCACGTGGTAAAGAGTCGCTGTAATTGGCTTTTTACCCCAATCATAGAATGCGCTGCCCACTCGCAGCAGTAAGCGTGATGACGGGAGGATGTCATATGATGCCCTCCCAGAACTGGCCAACCGCGCTGTAGCTGTCATTTTGCTATCGCAAGTGGTTAAGGGTGTAGGCCCCAGAAAGGCCTTGGCTGTCTGATCCATGTGGCAATGGTGGAGCTGGAGGCAGGGTGTCCTTTATGAGGGACCACAGGCAAGAAAAAGAGGGACTCAGTCTTATGCCCCATACACACGGTCGGATTTTCCAACGGAAAATGTGTGATAGGACCTTGTTGTCGGAAATTCCGACCATCTGTAGGCTCCATCACACATTTTCCATCTGATTTTCCGACACACAAAGTTTGAGAGCAGGATAAAAAATTTTCCAACAACAAAATCCGTTGTGGGAAATTCCGATCGTGTGTACACAAATCCAACGGACAAAGTGCCACGCATGCTCAGAATAAATAAAGAGATGAAAGCTATTGGCCACTGCCCCGTTTATAGTCCCGACGTACGTGTTTTACGTCACCGCGGTTAGAACGATCGGATTTTCCGACAACTTTGTGTGACCGTGTGTATGCAAAACAAGTTTGAGCCAACATCCATCGGAAAAAATCCTAGGATTTTGTTGTCGGAATGTCCGAACAAAGTCCGACCGTGTGTACGGGGCATTACAGATAGAGATTGTAGCTTTCAGGTAGACCAACAGCACCACATACAGGCAATGTAGGTCAATTTCCTAATGTTTTGGGGAAGGGAGGAGACCACCTTAGGCAAAAAGGAAGGTTTTGATGTCAAAACCATCTTGTCCTTGCTCAAAACAAGAAAAGGCTTTTTGCAAGAGACAGCTGCTAACTCAGAAACATGCAAATAAGAAGGCAACCTTAAAGGTGAGGTCTTCCAAAGGAATCCTTTTTAAAGGCTTTTAAAGGTGGGTCTCTGAAGAACAGAGTATCAGTTTGAGATACCATAGGAGGACAAATTGGGGGAATTGTATGAGCAACTCCCTGTAAAAAAAAAAAAGCCATGCAAGGAGTTTCTGGAAAAGGATGGATAATACAGAAACCTGTCCCTTGAGGGTACTTAGAGCCAGATGCTGGTCATGACCAGACTGAAGGAAGACCAGAATACGAGTGACAGAGTATTCTCTGCTCCCATCATGCAAAGAATGCAATAGTAAATCTTGTGGGAGTTGAATTTCCTAGCTTTAAGCAAAGTGGAAATGACTGAGTCAAATATGTCCCCATCATTTAGAACTTGGGTTTCAACAACCATGCAATTAAAGCCAGTGACTGAGAAGCAGGGTTAAAGAGCGAGTCTTGGGCTAGTAAGTCTGGCCTGTTTGGAAGAGGTCAAGGGTTAGCCACCAGAAGTCTGAGTGTCTTTTGAATTTGTTCAGCTTGTTGAATCTGGAGGCTAGGATGTCTACATCTGGTTTGTCCCGCATTTGACAAGGGTTTTGAAAGGTCTCTGGGTGCAGATGCCATTTTCCCAGGTCCAAATATTGATGGTTTAGAAAAATCTGCCTGCCAGTTGTCCACCTCCCAGAATGTAAGATTCTGTCCATGATAGTATTAGACTTGTTTCTCTCCGGGCTGCTATACTTCTGGTGCCACCATAATGATTTATGCAGGCCACTGCTTTGACATAGTTTGATTGTACTCTGATCGGGTGACCTTGTACAAGGTAGGTTCAATGTTGTAGAGACAGTCTTGATGGCTCTTAATTCTTGAATGTTGATGGGTAGTTGTGACTCCTGTAGGGACCATGTCCCCTGAGCATGTAAAGAGTTTTAAACTCTGCCTCAGTTTGTATGACTCACATTTGTCCATCTTCCAGGTCTTGTGAAGGAACAACTTCCTCAATTGCAGAGCAGGAATGGAGATCCACTATGTCAGGGAGGGAACAGTATCTTACCTACATTAACTTCCTTGATGAATGTTTCAAGGAATACACCATCAAAAGGCATGCACAGAAGATGTTACTTAGAAGCATGTTCAACAGACCAAGCATTGAGCTGGAATCAGAGTCCAAATACAAGGAAATCTTGTCTTACCTTATACACGATGCTGAGCCATAATAAGGTCCAGGTTTTGCCTGTCACGATGGGCATTACCCTGAAGTGGTCTTCAGGGTCTGGAAACCAGAGAAATGGACCACAGCCCTGAACCAGTACAGCACCCTGCAGCTAACTTCACATATTGCACTTACAACATGCCAAGATGAGTGTTTAATGCGTGGATCCAGTGCCTAAAGCAAACATTACAGCCGGCACAGAGTGGGTTCTGGATACAGTCCCCAAAGTACACACCAAGGGTAACTGATCCAGAGACTGCTTGGTAGCACAATAAAAAGTCAGATGTTGATGGAGTCAAATGAAAAAAAAAAATCAATGGTTTAAAAGAAATACTTAGGGCAATCACCTAAGGACAGGGCCCTCATGGTTTATTGGGCACACTCTAGGAGCAGCTCTAGCAAAAGTTTTTGCCAGTGTCCAGTCACCTTAGATATAATATTTTTGTACTTAACCTAAAAGGAACAAAGGTCACACCCACATCCCTACCATGTCCTGTAATGATGTCAGTAGGAGAAACCAGTGGGAGCTGCAGGGGATCCAGATCAACACTCTGAGCGGTGTCAGTTTCCCAGCAGACTTCAGGGAGTGATTTACCAGAATTGGAGTAGTGCTAAGCAGCAGGAGAGATGATTCTCTTCATTTAAAAGTACAGGTTTCCTAACCAACTTCTAAACTTCTATAGTCAAAAAGTTACTTTAAAAGGTCGTTCCACCCAAACCTGTAATTACAGTTTTTGTTAGCTGCTGAAGAGGTAAACTGCTTGAGCTTATTTATATCCATCACTAACTGTTGAGATACTGAAGTCCAGGGTCTGCACACCTGCTGTGACCAAAAGGGTTCCCAATTTACATGTTGGATTTTTAATTTACTTTATATTATGGATGTATGAGAATGCGCTGGGACAAACAAAAGTCGGTTTAAAATTATTGATTTAAAGTCAGGGACTACACCTAGAACAAAATATTATATTAGGGTGCATTGACCCGGCAGCTGCTGTCCCGTGTTTCTCTGCATGCAGCTGTTGTACGTTTCATTCAAAGTCCCAAACTCTTTAATTTTAGCTACTGTATGTTTCTTTTTGAGAAGAATTACATCTGCACACACTGGTTGTTGAAAGCTGCAAAGCTTTATTAAGTCTGAGAAAAGCTTCAAATTGTCTAAACAGTTCCAAATGTACGAAATCTCATTGTGTTCTACAGATACCTTGGGTATAAATAAGGGAAGTAGCAAACAAGGGTTGTGCTTTTATAAAAAAAAGAAAATAAGAAACGGCTCAATGTTAACTGGTATTCTTGTTCCTGAACTGTAAGTGAAAGCAAGCTGACCCCTGTAATATTCTACAGAACCAGCTAACAGATGTTGCAGTGTCTATTGTTTCCCAGTAATCATTTTACATGGCATTCCTGAGATTTCAAGGCCTGAAATGTGGAGCCTCGTATTAATACACAGATTTTCAGTGATTTTAAAGGAATGCAAAACTGCTATTAGTACACATGAACCATGGATATGAAATGGAACTGAGCTTAGGGTTCTCACCCTTTTTTAATATGTTCTCCTTTCAATCCATCCCATGTGCCTCAGTATGTTTGTCACCCAAGCAACTACCTCTGCACAGGGTAAGCAACAAATTAATATTTATGGCATTTCAATCTGCACAAGCTTTTGAGATTGCACAAGAAACCTCTGAACAATGGCAGAAACATTCCAATCCTCAAGGACCATGATTCTCACAGCATTAGTATTTCCCTAATTAATAGACTGTAGCCAAATTGTCTGCTTCAATATATTGAACTGTATATTGCTCTACAGGAATTTGCAGGTAGCCCTGCACTCAGGTATGTTCTATGTTCTTAGACTGTTTTGTTTGTCCCATAATATTTGTACACTCTAATGCCGCGTACACACGATTGGACATTCCGACAACAAAATCCTGAATTTATTTCCGACGGATGTTGGGTCAAACTTGTCTTACATACACACGGTCGCACAAATGTTGTTGGAAATTCTGAACGTCAAGAACGCGGTGACGTACAACACGTACGACGAGCCGAGAAAAATGAAGTTCAATAGCCAGTGCGGCTCTTCTGCTTGATTCCGAGCATGCGTGGAATTTTGTGCGTTGGAATTTTGTACACACGATCGGAATTTCCGACAACGGATTTTGTTGTCGGAAAATTTGAGAACCAGTTCTCAAATTTTTGTTGTCGGAAATTCCGACAACAAATGTCCGATGAAGCCTACACACGGTCAGAATTTCCAACAAGCTCACATCGAACATTTGATGTAGGAAATTCCGACTGTGTGTATGCGGCATTAGAATCGCTAAGAAATCCACCAATATTTGGAATATATTCCTTAAAAAGGCCTACTGGAATTAAAAGTAGCAATATGTCTGGAAATACTTAACTTTATGGATATACACTATATAGCCGAATGTTTGTGGACAACTGACCATCACTCCTATTTGAGCTTATCGGACATCCCATTCTAAAACCATGGTTGTTAATATAGAGTTGAGTATACCTGTGCAGCTATAACTGCCTCTACTCCTTTTGGGAAGGCCTTCCCCAAGATTACGGAGCATTTGCAAATTTGTGCCCAGTCAGCCAAAAAAGCATTTTTGAGGTTGAGTACTGATTGGATGAGAAGACCTCGCTTGCATCTCTCACTCCAATTTATCCTAAAGGTGTTTAAAAAGGTTGAGGTCAAGGCTATGAACAGGGTGTTGGAGTTTCACCACACCAAACTCGTCTGAACTCAGTGATTTGAAAAGGTGTCTACATGCTTTTAGCCATAGAGTGTACTATATACTTAAAGTGTTAATCAAGGAATAAAAAAAAACTCTGTAGATGCTTATAATGCCTGTATTGACAGTGCGATACTTTAAAGTCTAACTTAAATCCAAGTCCTTCTTAGATTCTATGAAATTATTTTGGCTGTGTCCACATTTTCACTACTTTTTTTTCCTGTTCAAGCTTTCTTCTGAGCTTTGTAAATATACTGATCATAAACTGATGGTATGAATAGCAAACAAATAATGGTTTATGCTTTGTGTGTAGAAAGAATATTGTCCTTTGGTTATACACTGTCCAAGTGATCTTTTTGGAGTTATCCACTCTTTTGTTTTTCATATTGTACCATTTAACAGCGCTTGGAATTAATGTTTCCAGAATGGAATGTTAAAGTGTGCAAACAGATGTATGGTGTGGGCGTAAGCTATGACCCAGCATGCTGGTGATGCCTTGCACAATATAAAGACATCATAAAATATAGTCCCAGATATCAGCAGCTTTGAAAAGAACTGCTGCAAGTCCTAAATGCAGGAAAACAGGGGGTACATTCAAATTAAAGGTGTCGGTGATGACCATATTTCTACATAAAACACCACATACAGCCCATAAATTGATTGTGTGGACATGGATGCAGGCAACCCCACCAACATTTGAGTCTTGGGTTCGAGAGGTGAATCTTACCCTTCCCTACAAAATGCTCATTTACATACATTGAAGATGTCCTACTAAATATAATGGGGTCTGGGATAGAACGTTGGCACAACCCACCACTTGTGTCTGAGAAGATCCCTTTCATACACTATTGGGTTTCCATGTTTGGGCATTAGACCTGGCACTCATCTGCTAGTTATATATTCATGTATGGGTAAGTGTTCAATGCATTTACCCCTGTATTCTTGCTTTTTGTTTTTGTCCTTTCTGGCGTGTTGAACTGAACAATTGGATTACTTGTAACCTAAGAATTAAACTGTATGTTATGTGTATACATTGCATTTAATTTATCAATATAGTTGTTTTTTTTTAACGTGAAAGGTGTCGGTGATCTGGGCAATGTCCCCTCCTTGAATTGTGAACATTGGCAGTATAGAAGATGTTACTTGGACTTGGTGACTGTTGTATTCAAGGGGGATATCTTACCACAAGCATGGTTTATTGTGCTTGGGGAGGGGCACAATAAACATTAGGAAACAGTGCAATACTAGCTTTTTGTCTGGTAGTACCACTTGAAAAGCTAAAGCAATGAAAAGGCAAGCACAATCTCAATGCCCTTAAACACATTTGATTGCAGAGCTGGTGACAAAGCTGCAAATATGTCTAAGCTGAACTTGAAATGTAGTTCTATAGAAAGGGAGGGGAGCAAATCGTTAGTGGTAGCTTGTGACAGCTTAACAGTGAGAGGAATAGTGGCCACATGATGAGGTTTTCTAAAGTACCCTGTTGTTCCTCCTGTAGGCCTGGAGAGTTTACTTGGGTAAACATACAGAAATATCCTAGGAACCAGCCAGAAGATCCTCCAAGGACATATGTACCTTTTGACAATGAACATTGATCAGTACAGGACTAGACATGGCAAGAGTGCTATACAAAAATTGTATGACCTTGGGTTGTAACTTGACCAGTTGATAAGAATTAAATTCCTTGTTCAACACTTGTGTCCTCTAGTGACATAGCTGCTGGTGGATAGAACCACCATGTTATTCTTGCAAATCTAAACCTCTTTATTTACCTAGCATATTTCCCACCAATCCCCTCCTCTCAAAGGTCAGGTTGAATGGGACACTTTTCAGAGGTGGTTTTCAGGCGTTCAGGAGATGATACTGCTGCCTCCTAAATGCCTGTTTATTTTTTACAGGCATGGTCTCATTGGCTGCAATGGGTGAGTTTGGCAAAGGGCACCACTTGCCAAACTCTATCTGCTGAATTAAAATTGCTGCACTGCTTAACTTAATATGCAGAAATCACCCTGTCCACCAACCTCATGCAAATACATGCAGTGCAGGCTGCAATCTATGTGCTTATTCAGCCTAGATGAAGGCAATCTGCATCACTGCCATGCTCAAGCCCTACCCTGCTACTCTTGGAAGTAATGACAGGGCTAAAAAGCAGGAGTGAGCCCAAAACTACCCTCAAGTGAAAATGTGGGTGCTTTTAAATATAGTAGGTAAGTGGAGAGAGGAAGGGTAGGAAAAAGGTTGGGTTAGAAAATTGATTCTATTACAAGAACTCATCTGTGGGAATATGGCTATTACAGTGATATTTGTTAGTTTTTTTCTGATTTGTTTTCAGTATATTAAATTAAAGCCCAATTGAACTTTACTCAGCTAAATACATCCCTTGTGCATAAAAAGATGTGTTTAAAAAACTGCCACAGCCTGAGTAGAAAAGCACGTGTCCTGAGAGCATGCTGCAGAGTGTGGAAGCACAGAGGTGTTGCTATGGGGGTGCGGCCTGCACCCGGGTGACACCCGTCAGAGGGGTGACACTAGCTGCGTATCATTCATCTGTTCAGTGTGTGCACTGCTGAGCCACACTGCACACACAAAGTTGTCTGAGACGAATCTTAGCCCTGCAGCTGCACCTATGGCTGGGGGCTGCTGAGGCGGCTCATCATATTAACCCCCAGCACACAAAGCCGTTCCTGGGTCACAGTGCCCCAGACGGGCAGCGCTGCTGACACCGCCCACCCCATCTCTCCAGACCAATTGAAGTGACTGACCAGCAGCAGCGTCGGCCAATTGGAGTAAGATATCTGGAAAGATGTCCACTGCCAGTGCCCAGCAGTATCTCTATAAGAGTGGGAGAGAGGGGGCAGGCAATGTGTATGACAGCTCTTCTGTCCCGGCAGCAGCTCCTTCAAAAGCCTAGACTGCACACCCTCTGTAAGTTGTAGCTGCTCTTCAGCAGCAGCCCCTCTGTCCTCTCTTCTGGCTTGTGAAGCCTACATAGAGCACTCTTGAGACCTCCACCCTGTAGTTTGTGAACTTCTGAACCCTGCCCCCTTTACACAGCAAACTTTTTGAACTCTGCATCCTGTACGTAGCACCCTCCTGAGCCTTGCGCCTTGTGTATAGTGCACTTCTGTACCCCGCCCCCTGTACATAGCCCACTCCAGAGTCCTGCCCCCTGTACATTGCGCAATCCTGAGTTCCTGTCCCCTGTACACCGCACACTCCAGAGTCCTGCACCCTGCACATAGCGCACTCCTGAGGTCTGACATGCCCCCTGCTGAGTCCGAGTTAGAGTTCTCCAACCAGAAGGGAGCCTCAGCATTGCTGATAGCAACTGCTGGCAGGAGATGGGCATTTCGACTTAGTATGTAGCTGCTTTAGAAAGAAAACAAACCGTGTAAGACAGTGCACCTTTTGTTGTGATACAACTGAAATACATTTAGCTAATTTGAACTAAAAGCTTAATTGGGCTTTAATCTTCTACCATTAAAAAGTGTAAAATAATCTGTATAACATAGGGAGTCATCATGACTTTAGGAAAGTTGCCAGACTGTTCCTGATAGGAAAAAATATTGAGAAGCATTACTCTAGAAAATAATGTATGCACTTATTTGTGGCATTTCAGGCTGTGAGGAGTTTTTGGCTACAGTCGCTGAAAACAGCATGTGAGTGACAAGCAGTGAGCCTACAGTACTTAAAGAACCAACTGCAAGACGTTACAAAATGCAATGCAAATGCTTGTCTAAATGATGGCTCCCTAATTTATTCTCCTATTCCATTATATTACCGCAAAACACTGTAATGGGCTATCAATAAAAGAATTTATATTTCACTGGTCATTCTTATCCACTAACCCTGATCTTTGATATATATTCAATTAAAAAGGCAATATACCTTCCCTCTACTGGCCAAAGGCCCCTTTCTCAGTTTTTAATTTGCTGTCCCCATGACTTTTCATACCTCTAAGAAGGATTAACTTTGGCAGTGAGAGTTATTGCGCACTAGTCTCAGCCATCTACAGTACCATACTTCATTAAAAAAAAAAATGTTTAGGATAACAGGTAAATGTCTCTTCTGAGAAGAAAATAACAGTCCAATCATGAGTTTAATTAAGGCATTTAGATAGCTGGTCCCAGATTTCACAGGGAGGGTTTGCTGCACCTGTCCTTGTAAAGCTGGTCTGGGATGTGAAGTGGAGATGGGTTACATGGAGTATCCTATACCTCATAGAAGGGAACCGAGTGGTTTACATAGACATACCCCTCATCTGGTGCAGTTCATTCTGGTTTTGTTTCATGGCTTTTGTTCCTGGTTTAAAATTGATAGAAATTGCAGATGAAAAAAAAAAATATTCTATTATTTTTGCAGTGTAATTATTACAAATAAGAGCAACTAAGTATGCTCGTCCTGGCTAAGCAGGTGATCTGTTATTCCTACATCTACAACTGCCTGGGCTAGAACACCAACATGATTTACAGGCATTTAGCCAGTAAACAGAATGAAGCGGCTATAGTTAAACTCCAGCAATCCAGGTGCACCTGTCTCTTTTGTTTAGCTCCCAGGAACAAAGCTAACGTTGCCCTAAATTACATTAGGCATACAATCATTATCAACAGATCTCAGCACCAACCCTTTCCAAAAACTTAATTGCTTTCTAGGAGTTGGGAGAGTCCCAAACGCAACTCATTGAGCTGACAGATCTTTACATCCAGCTCATCTCCTGCTCGGCTGATCTCTTCTCGTATCCTGTCCCTTTCCATATGTGTTTCTTTCAGGCTTTGCTCTGCTTTCTGCAGCTCTTTCTCCAGGTCCTGGTTTCGATCCTCCAGCTCCTGCCAAAACAGATGATAAAATGGAGATTAGATGGTAGTGCAGAATACCTGACTTTTTCTGTGAGGTTGGACTGCAAAGCGGGGCTGATCGCATCATAACATGCATACAGTGGTGGCAAAAATGATGGACGCTTTTGGAAATGTTAATGTTTTGCAAGTTTGCGGGCTTATAAGAAATGTTATTTTGCATTAAATGCATGTTTGTATATCAATTTAAAGACAATTTAATGCTGAATTCACTACAAAAAACAGAATTCAAATATATGCAGTACAAAAGTTATACTTACTTTAAGCCAAACAAGTGTTAAGACCAACCTTTTTCTGACACTTTTTGTTTATGTGTAAAAAATCAGCTTTTTTTTACTAGAAAATTACTTAGATCCCCTAAACATAAATAAATATAAATGTCTGTGTGTGTGTGTGTGTGTATAATATATATATATATATATATATATATATATATATATATATACACACACATATACATAAATATACACATACATAGGCCCTAGAGAATAAAATGGTGGGTTTTGCAATTTTATGTCACATGGTATTTGTACAGCGGCTTTTCAAAAGCACATTTTTTTAAAACAATTACTTTAGAGGCAAATATATATTTATTGTACATATCAAGGAAAGAACAACAGAGGGATACCCTCTTAGTCGTTAATACAAGCTGAATTGTTGATGACAGATGTAACCGTAGCATTCGTACCATATTCTTAAGGGTATATATAGTAGGGGAAAAAAAATACACTTTAATGAATTTAAATGCACACAAACACAATATAATGTCCATTTTTTTGGTAAAACATAATAGATGGTGTTACTCCAAGTAAATAGATACCTTACATAACATCCGGTGGGACGGAGATCCCGGAGAGGCACCAGTGTAAGTGGCTCTTGCCTCCTGTAAAAGCAATCCAGTGGTTAATTAGCCACTTGGATGGCTTTTATATAAAAGCTGATTGCCTCCTGTAAAAAACTATTATAATAGTTTATAAAAAAACTATTATACTATTATAGCATAAAAATACTGGGATGATGCCTGTAGCAGCAGGCATCTTCACGGTATACCACTTGAAAGCAACATACAGTATTATCTACACGTTAAATTGAAAGAAATACTAACAATATTCACACAATATACTAATATACTACGCTTCATTTATACCACTAACAGTCTTTCTTCTACAGATCAAACAGCAAAACTGACTTTCCTCAACTTCTCACAAGATTTATTGCAGTTACTGCCATTTGATTGGCCCCCAGAATAAAAATTGCGATTGTCCAGTAGGGTTTGCACTGTCCACAATTTTTGCCACCACTGTATCTTCCTGGGTTACTATAAATATAATCCATGTTTTCCTAAGTGAACTTTACCTTCAGAAATCCAAGACCGTGTAAAGCCAGAATAACTGCGCATTCAGTTATTGTATTTTGTTTTTATGCATTTTCTGGTGCACTTAAAATGCAGCATATTTCCAAAATCTATTGCTTTTAGTGGGGTTTGTTCTAACAATGTAGGGTAATTGCCTTGCATTGCAAAAAACAGTTCTGCTACATGCTTTTTCAAGTGTTTTACATGTCCACAGAAATCAATGAGATATGTGCGCTACACTGCTATAGAGGTAGTAAAGGTTATACGGAAATGCACTGAATCAGACTTATGAAATGCAACATAATGCAGTGAGTACAAAATGAATCCCAGCACGAATGGGGTACCGCATGCATTTTAATTCGGATGCAATTCAAAGAGATAATACACCTCTTTGGTGGTGGTGCAACAAATCATGGAGTAAGGAAACTCATATTAAAGTTATTGTCATTTTTTTTTTTAACAAAAGAAACATGTTATACTTACCTGCAATGGATTTGCACAGAGCAGCCCTCATTCCCTTCTGGGGTCCTGGCTCCTCTCCCTTGCTATATGCCCCCAGAGCAAGCTGCTCCCTAAGGGGTAACTTGCGTGGGCTCAGTCCAGAGCTGCGATCTGTGCTTCCATTGACACACAACACGGCTTGTCCTTACCCCCAGCTCTCTGCTCATTGGCTGCGATTGACAGCAGCAGAAGCCAATGGTTCCTGCTGCTGCCACCATGTCTGACAGCAGAGAGGGTTGCTGCTCTTAGGCATAGTGCTGGATTGAGATTGTGCTTAGGTAAATAATGGGGGGGGGGGGCTAAACACAGATGGTTTAGTTTTTTTTTAGATGTTTTATTCAAAAGGTGTGCTACAGATATAATAAAATGGTAACTTAGCAAAACACGCAGACAATATAAAATGTTTTAGGAACAACCGGAACGCAGTTATACCCTTCCAGAGAATGAGAGGTGAAGACAAGAAGCAACATCAATGACAAAGCGATTTTACATAGATTTAAAGAACCGAACAGAAGAAGGACATCAAGTGACATAAAAAAACTTCCCCAAATAGACGTCCACGCCCCGCTGGTGACGTCAGATGCCCCCGGGACATAGGGAAGATAAATCGTGGCACGCAGCCACCATTCACTGACAGAGTGTTTGTAAGAGAGAGGGTTTTTTTGACTTCTTCCCAGTATATGTAAGTACTCTAATGAGCTATTTTACCTAGGTCTTGAATCATATTAGAGGGTTGAGATAGGGGACGTTCTGGTCACCATTTCCTTTTTCTGTGAGAGGGGCTCTTCTGTACCATCTAAGATAAGTTATCTGCCTTACATTCATGGTGGGATAGGTACTTGATCTCCTCCCCATTTGGTTGACATAGAGGTCCCATCTCAACCCCCACAATGTCACTCCTTATCAGACAACATACATCCTTTTTCTCTCTTTAGGATTTTTCTGGCTGATTCCTGTTCGGAGATTCATTAAATAAGCCCACACAGTAGAAGGGACCTTCGCTGTTTTTGTTCCACACTGGGCCTTCCTTCTTCTTAGGAAATACCATCTATGTTTTCTCTCCTTCTAATCTCCACAGCTGAATACTCTCTTTAAGGTTAAAAGGGGAACTAATTGGTTACACTTTTGAATTTGATACGATCAAGGCAAATTTTTCACATGTGGATAACCTGATCTCTATGTAACTAATTAGAGGTACTCAAATACCTATTCTTTTCTATATATTTTAGGTGATTCTTTCCTTTGTCTTCTCCCTATGATTGCGTTATCCCCATTGGCCCAGCTCTAGAGGAACTCCTGTACCTAATTGTTTCAGGTTTCTGACTTTTATTGAATTATATATGTAAAGCTACGTGCAATACGTCTTTAACTTAATTGTAATCTAATTGACATAATACAACTCATTGTAAACATTTATTTAATGTTAATCTTTTTCACCTATAGCATCAACTATATGCAGCACTCTTAAACCTCCTGAGGAAGCTCTTTTGGGTGAAACATGTAGAGCAGAAGTGGCTGCATTGTTGTATGAATTGTATGTCACCTTGAATACTTTTATTGTCATTTTAAAATTTTGATATTGAATAAAATTTTTTTTTTTTTTTATCATGTTGTAAATTCCTTCTTTGGCACCTTTTAAAGTCCCACCATTTGTATCCCTATATTTGCTAGTTAAAAGAACAGTTTAACGACGGCTATTTTTATGCTGAATTAAAAGCAAAAATACCAAGCAGGAAGCTATATTAGTTTGTTACTTAGAGGAGAAGATGTGTTTTGTGGTCCGAAGAACATATACACTGACTGGACAGTAAGAATGTAATAAAGTAATCTAGAGCAATGAAACTACAAATACTAGCATTTTTTGGTACTACTCATAAAAATTAGTTTCTTTCAGTTCAATGAGAGAAACAGCTTTTGATTGAAGATCAGTCAGAACCATTGCAACTGGTTCTGATTGATCTTCAATCAAAAGCTGTGTCTCTCAATGAATGTAAGAGAAAATATAATTTTTTTTGTTCTCATTTTTTTTTTCATTTTTTTTTTTGAGAGACCCAACTTTTGATTGAAGATCAATGAGAACCAGTGTCTATGGATTTGACTGATCTTCAATCAAAAGCTGTGTCTTAAAATGAATGTAACAAAAATCGATTTTTGGGAGCGATAGTATGAATTATGTCCATCGAAGGGTCAGTGAAGACCTGCTTCCAGAGTGTACAGCAGTAACACTGAAGCATCTTATCTACATTATGATCTGGAGTTGCCTGTCTAATCATGCTGTTAGTTGTACTCAGCTTATAGAAGGAACACCAACAGCCACAAAATACATTGAGACAGAAGTACAACCATCAAGGAGGAGAAAGGGGGTGCCAGCAGCAGTGTAGCATTAAAATCATCCACTTTATTAAAAGACAATTGGCAACTGAGTGAGTTTAAAGGCATATCTCCACATGGAGTACTGCTGTTGGACCCACTAGTGTCCATTCCTGCTTGTGCAGCCACCAGGCTCTGTATCAAGGGCTCGGGAATGCTGGAAAGCAAAACCGGAAGTAACCGTAAGCACCCGTGAGCACACAGGGGCACAGGTGCGGAAGTGTCATCACATGGGTTGTCCTGTGGGAGTGGCAATGCGTTTCAGAGCTTCCTGCTTTTTCCTCAGGCCAATCGAGACACGCCTTTTATGTGTTAACCCAGTGAGTTGTCAACTGTCTTTTTAATAAAGTGGTTCACTTTAATGCTACACTTAGTTGGTGACCCCTTTCTCCTTTTTGTTCCATTACAGAGGCTGCTTTCTACGCTGGGATGGCTGCCTTAAGTGTGCCCATGGATAATACTACAAGATTATTTACTCAAGTTGGAGTTTTATGGACTTGTGCAGCTTGTCCTATTAGCACCATTTATTTCTTCTTTTTTTTTTCTCCATTCGGGCAATACAACCATAACTTCTTCCTTCTACAGGCCAGTGTAAACAGAATTCAAGGGGATGTTATGGTTCTTCTTTAAATTTTAGCATTGCATTTAAATTATCTTAACCAGATACTAGCTCTGGCATAGTGTAAGCAGGCTCTATAAGGCTTAAAGAAAAAAAAAAAAAACAAACTAAAGAAGACTCCTAATACTTGTACATCTCCACCGGTAGGCAAGCCCAACTTTGTTTTCTTCAAGAGCTATGGCCTCCAGCAGAACATTTATGCCCTGTACACACAAGCGTTTTTGCCGTCGGAATAAACTCTGAAGGGTTTTCACGAGTTCCGATGGAATTCCACTCAAGCTATTTTGCATACACACGGTCACACCAAATTCCAACCGTCCAGAACACGGTGACGTACAACACGTACGACGAGACTAGAAAACTGAAATACAATAGCCAGTAGCCAATAGCTTCCGTCTCGTACTTGATTCAGAGCATGCGTCGTTTTTGGTGAGTCGGAACAGCGTACAGACGAGAGGTTTTTCCGATAGTAATTTGTTCCGTCGGAAAAATATAGAACATGTTCTCTATCTAAGTCCGTCTGAATTTTCAACAGAAAAAGTCCGATGGGGCATACACACGGTCAGAATATACGATGAAAAGCTCCCTTCTGACTCTTTCTGTCGGAAATTCCGCTTGTGTCCAACACTGTCAGATGCCTACATCCCCTTCTGTGTGATACAGTGTTGCCAACCTACCAGATTGAAATTTACTGACACGACACCCAAGATTTACTGGCACAGCCAAGTTCTTACTGGCAGTTCCATAAGTTACAAAATTACAGTTTTAAGTGCAAATTCCAGTATTTAGGCTACAAATAAGTACAATATGCAATTAGCAATGTGATTTAGGGTAGATATTAAGGCAAAAAGTGTATTTCTTATTTTATTTTTTAATATAGTAAGTAGCTCATTGACAGGACTCAGGAGGGCAATACATTAGAATGGGTGATGCACACATGAAATTGACTCTCACGCAAATACTGACCACAGTGTGCAGCAGCACAGATCACTGACACGACATGCCCCCTCCTGAGTCACAGTGACAGTCTCTCTCCATGCCAAGTGTTCCCTTCAGTCCAATCCAGTCCAAACAGCACTGACAGTCACGCTCCTGGCTTGCCTTAATCCCATCCTGCAGACCCACACACGAGGCTCCGGCCGCTTCGCTCTGCTCCCTTGCACCATAAAATTACACGACACGCTCAAACACCGCCTCCACCTGACCTGTCCCCCGCCGGCACCGCCCGAACACACTGTAGCAGGCACTTGGATAGTCTCGGTTGGCTCCAGGCCCGAGCTGCGCATGCACAGTTCCGAGCCAAGCCTCACAGCCATATTTTTTTATGGCAACCTTTTCCTCTAAGAGCCCTTTCACACTGGGGCAGGGGCGTTGTCGGCGGTAAAGCGCCGCTATTGTAAGCTGCGCTTTACCGTCGGTATGCGGCCGCTAGTGGGGCGGTTTTACCCCCCTGCTAGCGGCCGAGAAAGGGTTAAAACCACCGCAAAGCGCCTCTGCAGAGGCGCTTTGCCGGCGGTATAGCCGTGCCGTCCCATTGATTTCAATGGGCAGGAGCGGTAAAGGAGCGGTATACACTCCGCTCCTTCACCGCTCCGAAGATGCTGCTGGCAGGACTTTTTTTACCGTTCTGCCAGCGCATCGCTCCAGTGTGAAAGCCCTCGGGGCTTTCACACTGGAATTAAAGCAGCGGCTGTTTCAGGTCAGTTTGCAAGCGCTATTATTAGCGCAATAGCACTTGCAAACCGCCCCAGTGTGAAAGGACCCTTACTGGCATTTACTGGCAGGAGAAAAGTGCCGTTTTTCACTGGCTGCCAGTAAAAATACTGACGGTTGGCAACACTGGTGTGATATGGTTTCAGCTCTATAGGACAAAGTAGTGATGTAGATGCTGGCAAGAAGAACCACAGGACACATCAGAGAAAAGCCATACTATGAACTGGCCTGAAGCCATATTCCTTGAAAGTATGAAGTGAAGACTTGCTGGTTATTTATAAGAGTCTTCTATTGCAGGCATTTTTTTGTTTGTTTTTTAATTGGCTTTAAACATATAGCAATGACAGGAAGTATTTTTTTCTTTCTTAAAAGTAGTAAATAAACATGGTTAAAATTAACAAGCAGAGAACCATGAGGGGGGAGGGAGGATGGCTAAATACATTAAAATGAATAAACCTGCTAGTAGTTAAAAGAAGATGCCATGAAACTGTTTCCAGTGCACATGACCTACTGCTGTGGGTCTCACAATGCAAAGCTGCTGCAGGCCACAAGCTGAAACCAGGACACCTTAGGACACGTTTTACACTTGTATTACAATAATTCTACCCACCCTCCTTAAAAGGGGTTGTAAACCCTCGTGTTTTTTCAACCTTTTTTTTTGTTTAATAATTGTTTATTAAGGAATTTTTACAAAAGAAAAATAAAATAAACAAATAACATACTGTAAACAATCTTATGAGCGAAATACAAAAGGTGCGTTGTGCACCTAATCTCAACATAACGCAACATTTAAATAAATGCCACTGTAAGTGCATAAAAGGATGAATGGACAAATAAAGCCATAGACTAAACAGAGGCTTATAACTTATGTGAACATAATAGACAATCAAGAAATAAGACTGCAACTAAATAGAGTAAGTAGTTGGAAAAAGAAAACAGAAAGAGAGATAGATAGTAGGAAAAAGTGAGGGAAAAGAGAAGATATGGAGGTAAGAATGGAAGAGAGGTTAAAGAGTGGGATCAAGAGGGGGGGGGGGGGGGGGGGGGTTGGCATGCGTGTCGTCATACTTTAGTGTAACATTACCAATAAGTATGAAAGTGTGTGGAGGTAGAATAAACCACAGTCAGGAGAGGAGAAATCTCTGAAATTAAGTCATAAGGGTCCTATACAATGGTTAAAAATGTAAGCTCATACGGGTTGTGTTATGATTTCCTTATAGTGGGATGAGGATGTGAACTTTATCCAGGGTGCCCAAGTTAAGTTGTGTCTATGGGAAGTACCTCTAATGCTGTAAGTTATGTCCTCCAAATGATGAACTTCTGAGATCTTATGTAACCAATTTTTTACAGACGGGATTGTGGGTTGACCCCACAGAGTAGAGATTAGGGCCTTGGCAGTATACAGTAAATGAGGAAGGAGTGAACGTTTATAGGTACCAATTGTTTCTTTAGTAGCATGAAAGAGGACGGTCCAAGGATCAAGAGGGAGATTGATGTCTGTAATCTGTAATATAAGATTAAGAACATTGGTCCAGAAGGGCCGAATGATTGGGCAGTGCCACCAAATATGAGCATGTGTGGCTTTGTTTCCGCATCTCCTCCAGCACAATGGGGAGCTGTCGGGGAACATTTGGTGCATTTTAACTGGGGTATAGTACCATCTGGAAAGTAGTTTGTAGTTGACTTCTACCATTTTTGAAGCGAGTGAGGAGACATGAGCGAGTTGTAAGACTTTATCTTTCAGAGTGTCTGTGAGGGGAGAGTCTAAATCTAATTCCCATTTAGCCAGGAAGTGTGGGTATGTAGGATTAGAAAGATCAGTAAGAGCTTTGTAAAATAATGAGATACCATGCAGAGGGGGGTCTTTTGGGTGGAGTATTTCTTCTATGCTATTTAGATCCTGTAAGCCTCGTAATGGGTGGGGAAGGGATCGTATAAAGCGTTGCAATTGATAATATCTCCACTTATCCATAAATGTGATAGGTTTAGAGCAGAGGATCCCCGGAAGAGGTTTAATTACATTGGCATTTAAGACGTGATGCAACAGAAGAGGTTCTCCTGGAGACCAGGATTTAAATCCTGGGTCCAATAGACCTGGTAGGAAATAGTGGTGGTTAAGAAGAAGCATCAGAGGAGAGTCATAGTTCCAGGAAAATTTCCTGTGTATGGCATCCCAGATATCCAATGTGGACGTGGTGAGTGCTGAAACAGTGTGGGTAATATTCCTAAAAGCTCAGGGTAACCAGGGGGCAACAGAAAGATCTACACCACTCAGAGTATTCTAGTTGTACCCATAGTTTTGAATTAACAGAGTATTTCCAATCTGCCAATCTAGACAGTATGACAGCATGGTAATTGGACTTAAAATTTGGGAGTGCCTGACCCCCAGAACATTTGGAGCGAAAAAGAACGTCTCTGGATATTCTGGGGCGGCCGTTCTTCCACACAAAGCGGGAGATCATCGCTTGCAGAATAGTGAAGAACCCTACAGGTACACCCAGTGGGATCATCTGAAAAATAAATAATATGCGAGGGAGAATGTTAATTTTGATGATGTTTATTTTCCCCAACCATGAGTGTGATAGATTAGCCCATTTTCTTAGGTCCTCTCTGATGTTATTTAACAGCGGGATGTAATTATACTTAAAAAGTGAGTGCAGTTTAGGTGTAAGGTATATACCCAAGTATTTCATGTGAGTCTGTTCCCATCTGAATGGAAAAAAGGGTTTCAAAGAGGCCGCTTCTGACCTGGGGAGGTTAATGTTTAAAATTTCAGATTTGGAAAGGTTTATTTTAAAAGTTTGATATCGTTTGAAAGGTAGAGAATGCTGACATTAAGTTAGGTAGAGAGATACGTGGTTGTTGGATAAAGAAGAGTATGTCGTCGGCATAGGCGGCATATTTGTGAGTTCTGGAACCTACTTGGATGCCTCGTATATTTATATTGCGTCTAATTGTGGCTAGGAAGGGCTCTAAAGTGATAGCAAAGAGAAGGGGAGAGAGAGGGCATCCCTGCCTAGTGCCATTATGCAAGGTGAAGGGATCACTTAACGAGCCATTTATGCGAATTTGCGCAGAGGGGGCAGAATAAAGTGAAGAGATGCAGTGAAACATCTTTGGGCCCAATCCAAAGTGACGTAAGGTCGTCTTAAGATAGTCCCAGTCCACCCTATTGAATGCTTTTTCAGCATCAGTAGAAAGAAGCAGGGTGGGCTGGGCACATCTTTGAACATACTGGATTAGGGAAATAGTCCGTAAGGAGTTATCTTTAGCCTCTCTATGTGGTATGAAACCTGTTTGATCTGCCGAGATCCAATTGGGCAGTAGAGGGAGTATGCGGTTGGCCATCACCTTGGCAAATAGTTTAATGTCAGTATTTATTAAAGAAATTGGCCTGTAGCTGCTGCAAAGAGTGGGGTCTTTACCGGGTTTAGGTATAACAGTAATATGTGCTGAAAGGGATTCTGGGCATAAACCTGAAGATTGGGAAATTGAGTTAGCGTAGGCCGTGAGGCGAGGAAGTAAGATGTCTTGGAATGTTTTGTAATAAAGAATAGTGAACCCGTCAGGGCCGGGAGCTTTACCTGAAGGGGAGGATTTTAAAGCGGTCTGGAATTCTTCAACTGAAAAATCTGCTTCCATCTCCCCAAGGGCTGACCTAGACAGTTTAGGGAGGTTTGCCGCCCTCAAATAGGAGAGCATGCGAGAGCGCCTCTCTGATGGGGACAAAGGAGATAAACCATTCGTAACATTATATAAATCTGCGTAGAATTCCCTAAAGGCTTTGGCAATATGTGGAGTTGCATGAACAAGCTCCCCTGTTGGAAGTTTAATTTTAGGAATAAATGACTTAGTTTGTGTAGCCTTAAGGGATCTAGCAAGTAATTTGCTTGGTTTATTGCCCTATTCATAGAATTTCTGTGATATGCGATGAAGTTTCTTTTTAGTGTCTAAGTCTAGAAGGTTTTTCAGTTCTTCACGTTTAAGCGTGAGGGCTTTGAGATGAGCGCTGTGGAGTGAAAGTTTATGTTGGTTATCAAGGTCAGTTATTTGTTGCAGTACCTGTGCAATTTGGTGACCATGCTCCCTTTTTTTCCTTGCACCGAGCTCAATGAATCGTCCTCGTATAGTGGCCTTATGAGCTTCCCATACAATAGATGGGGAAGTTACAGAGGGTAAGTTCTCTTTAAAGTAATGCGTCAAGTGAGAGGCCAACATGGAGACTTCAGTTTGATTAGAGCATTAGAGAGAAGGGAATCATTAAGTTTCCAGTTATTGGTGCTACGGGTTAAGGTGGGCATGGTCAAGCGCATTGTCACAGGTGCATGGTCAGATAAAGTTGCGGTTCCTATATGTGTAGATTTGAGGAGAGGGAGATGGAAGTGGTTCAGAAATATATTATCTATTCTAGAGTAAGACTGGTGTGTCGCAGAGAAGTGTGAGTAGTCTTTGTCCTTAGGGTGGAGCAGGCGCCAGACATCTATTAATTGATGATCTATGAGTCTTTTTTTTTAACAAAGGCTAATCGTTTAAATGATATGTTTGATCGGCCCTGGGACGTATCCATTGTAGGGTCGAGGGGCATGTTTATGTCACCAGCAAGGACAATAATACCTTTGGCAAATTGTGATAGTTTAGTGAGGATTTGTGAGAAAAAGGTTGGTTGATTCTGATTCGGACAGTATATATTTGCAAACGTGCATTGGGTGTTGCCTATAAAGCCCTTAAGGAAAAGAAAACGACCAAAGTCATCTGCTAGCATATCTGTTAGGTGAAAAGATATCCCACTACTGAAACCAATGGCAACACCCTTAGCCTTGTTGGTGTCAGAGAGGCTGTAATACCACCGCGGAAAGTAGGGTGAGGTCAATCTGACCGGTGTAGTGTGGGTTAAATGCGTTTCCTGAAGGAAGGCAACAGAGCAAGCAGTATGCTTTAGCTCACGTATTACTTGGTGTCGTTTAGCAGCAACGTTAAGACCCCGGACATTATAAGATGTAATTGTCAGAGTCGCCATTGGTACTACAGAGTGGGACATCCTAGCCTATACTTCCACGCATGCCAACGTGGAGAGGGGGGGGGGGGAGGTTGGGTAAAAATAGTCAGAAAATTTAGAAGAAAGGAGAAGGGAGAACACAAAGAGAAAGCATGTAAATGCAATAACACAATTGTGGGAGTAATCAGTAAGACACACAGAAATCTGCAGTGGTCCCTGTGGGAAGAGAAAGACCAGGCGGCCATCCAGAACTCCAATGAGAGTCTGGATGAGAGACCTTATGGGCCGCCCGGTCCCACCAACCCCAAAAGGGAAAAGGGGGAAGGGGGGTGGGGTATGCACCAAGGAAAAGGAACGAGAGAGCAGTGCGCCCGCCAGCACTCGGCCTGTTAAATAAAAAACATATATCAAATTACCTGTAATAAGCTCCAGCAAAAAAAAAATATTGAACATGAGAGATATAACAAAACAAACAGGAAAAGGGAAGGTTATGAAAACCAAAGCAATATTAATTACAACATCAACAACGAACCCTGCAATAAAGAATGCAATTGAACCTTTCAGATCCAGAAAAACTGAATTTAAACAATGGGATACCCAAAAGAAAAAAAAAAAAAAATGAATGTCAGGTCTACTTCCTCTCAGCCAATGAGGCTGAAAATAGAGTTCAAAGAGTCTGACCCAAGCATAATGAAAATTTAAATTTTGGGTATCCGTAAACACTTAAAAAAAAAAAAAAAAAAAAAAAGGCAAACAGATGAGTAGAAAAAGGCATATCTCAGCCATGTTTCTGTGCGGATCCCGGGATTGACGTGCGCCTTTTCTTTGACGGAGTTTTCCTCCAAGGGGGGTCCAAGGGGTTTGAAAATTTCGGAATGGGGTTTTGCCAGCCCGGGAGGTCCACAGGTGGAAGATTGAGATCCTGAAGGAAAGTAGAGAGTTCCTCTGGAAAGCGAAGAGTATGAGAGCGACCACCTTTGGTGGCAATCAAGCAGGCTGGAAAACCCCATCTGTAAGTAATCCTGTCTGTGCGCAGATGTTCAAGGAGCGGTTTTAGGGCTCTGCGACGATCCAGAGTTTCCTTGGACAGATCAGGGAATATATTAAGGACTGCTCCATCAAAGTCAATGTTAGGAGTGTTCCGCAGTTTTGTCATGATGGCGTTTTTATTCTCGAAGTAGTGCAAACGACAAATGACATCTCTGGGTTGGTCTGAATTTGCATTACGAGGGCGGATGGCTCTAGGTCATTGTCTCTGGTTGCTTCTGGTAGGCCTCTGATACGTAGGTTATTTCTACGGTTACGGTTCTCGAGGTCCTCGAGTTTGTAGAGAGAGGCACGATGAGCAAATGCGAGCTGGGTAACAGTCTCCTGTAATTCTTTTATGGCTGATGCTTGGGAGTCCTGACGCTGTTCCGTTTCCTCTACCCTAAGCAAGAGGTGGGACATGTCAGTTCTCACAGCGGTAATTTCTTTCTTAATAGATTTCTCCAAGCTGTGAAACATACCAGCAAGTTCTTTTTTCAGACCACTCATCAACGATGTCATTTCTGAGCCAGCGGGGGATCCGGGATCCTCCATGAGGTTTGAGCAGTAAGATGAGGCAGGGGAACTTTCCCTCACTGAGGCAGCGTGGGAGGAGGGAGAGATACTCGGTCTTGAAGTTCTGGCTTGTCCACTGCGTGCGCCAGCTAAATATTGCTGGATAGAGCCTGAGGCAGTTGTATGAGGTTTCAAACCCTTCCCGGATCTTTTGCCTAATGTGGAACGAGTTTTAGGTGTCTTGGCGGGTATAGCTGGAGCTGTAAGGCCGGTGGCTGGACAGGGCCCTTCACACTCACATCACATTACATGCACAAAATAGTCATAATTATAGTCCCAAATATGATATCCAGTTACCCAGGGGACTCCTGTAGGTACTGTGGGAGGTGGTAATGGGCCACTCAATGCACAGATTCTATGAGAGGAGAGAGCAGTGCTGCCAATACAGTAAAATGAAGAGGGGTGGAGGAGAGTGTATGTGGAGTAGCAAGATGGCCGCCTACTTCCAGAACCAGGCTGGAGCCGCAGACTTTCCCACAGATAAGAGCCGGCCGGTTTAGATCCGCACCCCTCAGGACACAGTGTTCCCTCCGTGGGCACAGACTTTGGAGCCCAGATGCTGCAGGAGGTTAGAGTCTTTGTGCGGTGCGTGGGTAAAGGGGAGAGCCGCTACTCACTGTGTCCCTGGTGCTGGAGAGGTCAGGCCCACAGGTCGCAGGATGGCGTCAGGCCATGGGGGATCGAGGCAGAGGGACCGGGCTCTCAGGCAATCCACCACCTCTATCTTCTTGTGGTCTCCTATCTGACAACAGGCCCCAAGATGGCGGCGGGCGTCCTCGGTGTGGAGCAATCCGTAGGCCCGGATCAAACTAGTCAGCCAGGACTAAGAAAGGCCCCTCCAGGAGTACAGCAGGGGGGTCCAGAAGGTAGTGTGAGTGTGACTAAGGCTCACAAATGTGGAATGGGACCCGGATGGCGGCGGATTCACTGTGCCTTTGTGGAGCTTCGGGTGTACCAAGATGGCCGCGGGCTCCGGGAGTAGGCCGGAGCCAGGGACTTTCCTGAATGCGGTGGCCGCTGCGTGGGAGATCGCGGCTCCGTTCGGGCCGCTGTGTGGCTGAAGGTCTCCAGGAGGTTAGTCAGGGTGTGTGGAGAGTCCCCAGGCAGGTTTTCCAGGTGGATGCTGGATTTTGTGTACTGCAGGGTGAAGTTTAACAGGAGTAGTGGACGGAGATCAGGGCACACACGTCCTACTCCATGCAGCATCCTACTCCATGCCAGGCGTTTTTTCACCTTAATGCATAAGATGCATTAAGTTGAAAAAACACCTGGCAGTGACCGCTCCCCCCATTTTACTTTTCTTGACACCCAAACATTATACATTATTTTTTCTAACACTCTAGAGAATAAAATGGTGGTCGTTGCAATACTTTGGCACACTGTATTTGCGCAGCGGTCTTACAAGAGCACTTTTTTTGAATTAAAAAAATAGGACAACAGTAAAGTTAGCCCAATTTTTTTTATATTGTGAAAGATAATGTTACGCCGAGAAAATTGATACCAAACATGTCCGCTTCAAAATTGCGCCCACTCGTGGAATGGCGACAAACTTTTACCCGTAAAAATCTCCATAGGCGACGTTTAAAACATTCTACAGGTTGCATGCTTTGAGTTACAGAGGAGGTCTAGGACTAGAATTATTGCTCTCGCTCTACGGATCGCGGCGGGCGATACCTCACATGTGTGGTTTGAACACCATTTTCATATGCGGGCGCTACTCACGTATGTGTTCGCTTCTGCACACGAGCTCTTATTTATTATTATTTTTCTTATTTATTTTACCTTTTATTTTTTATTTTTACACTGTTCTTTTAAAAAAAAGATGTAAAACATCCCTTGTAATAGAAAAAAAAGCATGATAGGACCTCTTAAATATGAGATCTGGGGTCAAAAAGACCTCAGATCTCATATTTACACTAAAATGCAATAAAAAAAAAATGTCATTTGAAGAAAAAAAAAAAAAAGGCCCTTTAAGAGCTATGAGCAGAAGTGACGTTTTGACATTGCTTCCGCTCTGCAATTGTATCGTGACAGGTGGGGGCCATCTTCCCCTCACTCGTCTCCATGCCTAGCAGGAAGAAGAATCCGATCGCCTCCGCCGCTGCCAACGTCCCAGGTAAGCGGTGGAGGGCACCAGAGCGTGGCGGGAGGCCCCTCTCCCGCCGCCAATAAAAGTGATCTTGCGGCGAATCTGCCACAGAGACCACTATTATCGGAACCCGGACCGCCCGCCGAAGAAGAGGATACCAGGGTTATGGCAGCTAGCTGCTGCCATAACAAAGATATAACAAAGATATCCCTCTTCAAAGTTAAGACGTATATCGGCGTGCGGCGATCCGGAAGTGGATAAACAAAAATTGAGCCTTTACAATCACTTTAATGCCTCCCTGAATATTTACAGCAAACCTAAGCTTTGCGTTTAGGAACTGCATTAAACATTTATATGCTTATGTTGACATTCATTTATAGAAATACTTTCAAAACCAAACAAATTCAGCAGGGAGCTACTTAAAGAGTGCAGAACAACTCAAGATGTTAAACACATGGTAAGCAGGCGGTGAAGACATTATCACTGAAAACAATAGATTTTATAATATTATGGTTTAGTGCAGTCTAAAAGCTGCATTAAAAGCCAGCCATAGATGGATCGAAATTCACCAGGTTCAGCAGGGACTGGCCGAATTTTTATCTACCTATGGGCAGGCTGGCTGTACAGAAGTTGATCTCTCGAATGACTTCTGTACAACCAGCTTGTCTGGGTTTTTTCTTGCCCCAAACAGACCACATGGCATACACCCATATGTCCTAAAAGAATTGAGCGCTGTCATTACAAAGCCATTGTTTCTACATTTTAGGGACTCTTTAATGATTGGTATGGTACCATTGGATTTGCGTAAGGCCAATGTGGTTACTATATTTAAAAAAGGGATCAATGTCTTTACTAAGTACTGTAACTATATACCTGTTAGTTTAACTTCTATAGTTGGGCAGATACTGGAGGCTGTAGTAAAAGACAAAATAGATGAGTTTTTGCTAGAAAAAAAAACACATTTTATGCAACAGGCAGCATGGATCTATGAAAGACAGAAGTTGTCAGACAAATCGGATTTCTTTTTATGAGGAGGTAAGTAAAACCTTGGACAGAGGGGTGGCTGCGGATGTAGTATACTTGAATTTTGTAAAAGCGTTCAATATACTATAGTTCCCCCGCACACGGCTAATGTGTAAGGTAAAGTCTACAGGTTTGGGAAAATAAGTTTGTAAATGGATAGAAAACTGGCTAAAATACCAAATTCAGAGAGTAGTGATTAACCACTTCAGTACCGCACTATAACCATATAAATATATATAAGCAATATAAAAAGACGGCTACAGAGCGGTACTATAGTTCTGGAAGGGCGTCCATAGACGTGCTCCCAGAACCCCACCCCCTGCACACCTCCTGTGGCACGCATCGGGTGAGCTCTGTGATTACTGTGTCTTTTGGACACAGCTGCTCACAGATCGGGGTAAGGGGCCAATCACAATACTCCTTTACCATGTGATCAGCTGCTGTATATCCAATCACAGCTGATCACATGTAAACAGACTTGCCGGTTATTGGCAGTCCTTTCCTCACGTGCTGTGTCTGTGTGAGGAAAGGTGTGCCGATAGCTGGCAAGCCTGTCAGCACACTGCTTACACTGATAATCAGGGCACTGATTATCAGTGTCCTGATTATCAGTGCACACCTATCAGTGCCGCTTATCAGTGCAGCCTCAACAGTTCCTTTCAGTGACGCCTATCAGTGCAGCCTCATCAGCGTACACCAGTGAAGAAAAATTACATAAACTGAGAAAAACGTTTTTTTAGCAAGTAATAAAAAACCCAGTGGTGATTAAAAACCACCACCAAAAAAAAGCTCTATCTGTCTCAAAAAAATTATAAAAATGTTCATATGGATACAGTGCAGCATTAACACACAATTTTCGATAAAAGTGTGACAGCAATGAAAGTTGACCTGGGCAGGAAGGGTGTGAAAGTGCCCAGTATTGAAGTGCTTAATGATTCATACTCTGAATGATCTAAGGCGGGGGGTCAGCAACCTGTCAATTGCATGTAGATGACTAGTAGATCACGATCAGGTCTCTGCCTTCCCCACCCTCGTGTTCTAGAGGCAGAGCAGCTTGGAAAACAAACCGCTCAGGTTTTCGTCACCTGAGCTCTTCAGCCGGGACACAGTCAAAGTGCATCCTAGGCTGTGGAGGCGCTCCCCGCCCTGCAGCACGCCCCTTGCATACACGTGGCTGCGGGGCGGGGAATGCCTGCGTCTCCTACGGTGCTCTGTCGATATCGGTGCTGCGAACCCTGGATTTGTGCTGAGGCTGACAAAAGTACTGCTGGGGCAAGTCTGGGCTCTTTTACACCAGGTTGTAGTATGCTGATCCCCACCAGCCCTCCTCTCCAGTCAATCCAAAATGCTTGTCTGTGTTATCACATGGGATGGATGAGGGAAGAGGGCCAGTGGTGATCAGCGTACCACATCAGGTAGATCTGCCACAGCAACTTCCCTGTGCTACTCAGCATCAGAAAACTGCTTCTGTCATCTCCTGACTTCCCTATACCATATCCTCCTGACCTCTGTGTACCCTGACCTCTGTGCACTGTACCACCTGCCCCCCCAGTACCATGCCCTTCTGAACTCTGTCTACAATGCCCTCCTGACCCCCAGTACTAAGCCCTCCTGACCACCTCTACTGTGCCCTTCTGACCCCCCTGCCCTCCAGTACCATGCCCTCCTGACCTCTGTGTACTATGCCCTCCTGCCCCCCAGTACCATGCCTTCCTGACCTCTGTGTACCCTTACTTCTGTGCACTATGCCCTCCTGCCCCCCAGTACCATGCCCTTCTGCACCCCCATTACTACGCCCCCTGACCCCTCAGTACCATGCCCTCCTGACCCATCTTAGGTGTGCCATCTTGACCCCCATGTACCCTGCTCTCCTGACACCTCCACTATTATTGCTCTCCTGACATCTCTGTACTGTGCCCTCCAGAACCCCAGCCTTCCAACCCCCCCCCCCTCCCCAAGTACTGTTCTCCCCTGACTCACCCAGCACTATGCCCTCCTGACCCCCCCTCCCCAAGTACCATGCCCTCATAACCTTCCTGTACCGTGTCCTCCTGACCCCTCTGTACACTGCTCTGCTGACTCTTTGTACTCTACCCTGTAGATGCCCTGCCCTCTTGACCCGCCCTACATCCTGCTGACCTGTCTACACTGCCATACATCCTACTGACCCCTGTACACTGCCCTACATACTATTGACCTCTGTACACTGTCCTACACACTACTGACCTCTGTACACTGCCCTACACACTACTGACCTCTGACCACTGCCATACATACTACTGACCCCTGTACACTGCTCATACATACTACTGACCCCTGTACACTGCTCTACCTACTACTGACCTCGCTACACTACCATACATCCTACTGACCTCTGTACACTGCCCTACTATCAGGTACCAAAGTGCTGGAGGCCAATGAAGAGAGGGCTTCCCTTGCAGCTCAGTTCCAGACTACCTTGGAGGTGAGACAGGAAGAGTCAGGCCCAAAGTAGCACAGCTCGCCTGCAGAGTTGCTTGCAGAAAAGGCTCAGGAACACGGCTGATTTGCTGTGGGGATGTTGCAGGCAGGTGGCGCCTGTGAGATGTAGCAGGTAACCAGGGTCACTGAGACAGAGGGTAGTCGGTACAAGCCAAGGTTCGTTGCCAGGTGCACAGCAGAGGAGACAAGGTCAGATGGGAGCCGAGGTCAAGACAGGTAGCAGGATCCATTAAACAAGCCGAGGTCAAGGTCAGGAGGCTGGCAGAAGACAGGTTTGGAACAAGCCAGGTTGGTAATCAAGAATCACAGGAAACAGGAAACACAGGAACGTAGGTAACAGCTAAAGATCAAACAGCACATCAGCCAAGGGCTGACTTCCTTATAAAGGCCCATGTGATGTGCTGGCGGAGGTGCTGGGTCCTAGAGCTCTTCTCCTGCCCTGACAGATGCTGGGTCCTAGAGTCCGACTGCTATTGGTACCCTGAGACCTACATACTACTGACCTCTGTACACTGTCCTACATACTACTGACCTCTGTACACTGCCCTACATACTACTGACTTCTGTACACTGCCCTACCTGCTACTGACTTCTGTACACTGCACTACCTACTACTGACCTCTGTACACTGCCCTATATACTACTGACCTCTGTACACCACACTACATACTACTGACTTCTGTACACTGCCCTACCTGTTACTGACTTCTGTACACTGCCTTCTACTACTATTGACCCTTGGACACTGCCCTACATACTACTTACACTGGCGAGAGCTAGGAGCAAACTGAGGCCAGCAAGGCCTGAAATTAGTCAAGAAAGTCAACGTGCAGTTCCAGTGGTTCTGCCAATTTGCTAGCTAAAGCTAACATTTAAGGTAGGCCAAGTTTATATTTTTACATTAACATTTGTTTTAGTGGATTTTCCAAAGCTTTCTTCTTGACGGCTTTACTTTTTATTGAGGGATTGCTGGTTAATTTCTTTAAAAAAAAGTGGGGACACTGCACCCCGGTGATCTTCAATCTCTTCAAAGTTGTCCAGGTAGATCTCCACCCCTGAATGGTTGCCTACCCCTGGTCTAAGGTTATTAGTGGTGTACCCCAAGGTTCTGTGTTGGGATCCTTACTTTTTAATATATTTATAAATGATATAGGGTCTGGGATTAAAAGTACCATTTCAGTCTTTACAGACGACACCAAGCTATGCAGTGGAATAACATCCTTACAGGATGTCTCCAACTTAGCCAACCTCAATGCATTGTTTAATTGGGCAACCATGTAGCAAATGAAGTTTAATGTTGATAAATGTAAAGTTATGCACTTTGCGGCTAAGAATATGCATGCATCATACATACTAGGGGGAGTACAACCGGGGGGAGTCAATGGTGGATTAGGATCTGGGGGTTCTGGTAGATCATAAGCTTAATAATAGCATGCAATGCCAAGCTACAGTTTCCAAAGCAAAGTCCTTTCTTGTATTATTATTATTATTATTATTATTGTATTAGGAGAGGTATGGACTCCAGAGAGAGATATCACTTTACCCCTGTACAAATCATTAGTAAGACACATACAGTATCTCACAAAAGTGAGTACACCCCTCACATTTTTGTAAATATTTTATTCTATCTTTTCATGTGACAACACTGAAGAAACCCCTAAGTGAATATGTCTAAATTGGGCCCAAAGTGTCAATATTTTGTGTGGCCACCATTATTTTCCAGCACTGCTTTAACCCTCTTGGGCATGGAGTTCACCAGAGCTTCACAGGTTGCCACTGGAGTCCTCTTCCACTCCTCCCTGACAACATCACAGAGCTGGTGGAGACCTTGCACTCCTCCACCTTCCATTTGAGGATGCCCCAAAGATGCTCAATAGGGTTTAGGCCTGGAGACATGCTTGGCCAGTCCATCACCCTTACCCTCAGCTTCTTTAGCAAGGCAGTGGTCATCTTGGAGGTGTGTTTGGGGTCATTATCATGTTGGAATACTGCCCTGCGGCCCAGTCTCCGAAGGAAGGGGATCATGCTCTGCTTCAGTATGTCACAGTACATGTTGGCATTCATGGTTCCCTCAATGAACTGTAGCTCCCCAGTGCTGGCAGCACTCATGCAGCCCCAGAGCATGACACTCCCACCACCATGCTTGACTGTAGGCAAGACACACTTGCCTTTGTACTCCTCATCTGATTGCTTGACGCCATCTGAATCAAGTTTATATTGGTCTCATCAGACCACAGGACATGGTTCCAGTAATCCATGTCCTTAGTCTGCTTGTCTTCAGCAAACTGTTTGCGGGCTTTCTTGTGCATCATCTTTAGAAAACTCTTCCTTCTGGGATCACAGCCATGCAGACCAATTTGATGCAGTTTGCGGCGTATGGTCTGAGCACTGACAGGCTGACCCCCCACTTCTTCAATCTCTGAGGCAATGCTGGCAGCACTTATACATCTATTTCCTAAAGACGACCTCTTGATATGATGCTGAGCATTTGCACTCAACTTCTTTGGTCGACCATGGCGAGGCCTGTTCTGAGTGGAACCTGTCCTGTCTAACCGCTGTATGGTCTTGGCCACCATGCTGCAGCACAGTTTCAGGGTCCTGGCAATCTTCTTATAGCCTAGACCATCTTTATGTAGAGCAACAATTCTTTTTTTCAGATCCTCAGGCAGTTCTCTGCCATGAGGTGCCATGTTGAACTTCCAGTGACCAGTAAGTGAGAGCGAGAGCGATAACACCAAATGTAACACACCTGGTCCCCATTTACACCTGAGACCTTGTAACACTAACAAGTCACATGACACCAGGGAGGGAAAATGGCTAATTGGGTCCAATTTGGACATTTTCACTTAGGGGTGTACTCACTTTTGTTGCAAGCGCTTTAGACATTAATGGCTGTGTGTTGAGTTATTTTGAGGGGACAGCAAATTGACACTGTTATACAAGCTGTACACTCACTACTTTACATTGTAGCAAAGTGTCATTTCTTCAGTGTTGTCACATGAAAAGATAGAAGAAAATATTTACAAAAATGTGAGGGGTGTACTCAATTTTGTGAGATACTGTAGGTGTGCACCCCCATAATATAGAAATAGATAGAGAGAGAAAGCGAATGAAAGAGATAGATGGCAGAGCCAGTCCAAGATTCTTCCCATCTCCCCACCAGCAGAGTAAAAGAGAGGTGTGGAAGCACTTCTCTTATAGCAGAGCCAATCAGAGGGAGATCTTTTCCATCTCTCTGCCAGCACACTGAGTGATAATATCTATCAGGGCCATGGCTGCAGCTGTTAGCCATAAGCCAGGGGTCTCAAACTGGTGGCCCTCCAGCTGTTGCGGAACTACAAGTCCCATCTCCCCTCTGCCTGTGGGAGTCATGCTTGTAACTGTCAGCCTTGCAATATCTCATGGGACTTGTAGTTCCGCAACAGCTGGAGGGCCACCAGTTTGAAACCCCGGATCTAACTCATAAAATGATCTGAGCGACTGATTAGCTGCTGGACCACCTTTACAGGCAGGAGGAGGGGTTGTCCCACCCCTCTCGCCGCCACTGGCCAGTGCCTCTCTGGGCTCTCCTGTGCACTGGCTGACCATAGAACTCTATGGTCTAGGAGACAGGAAGTGACTAGCATGTCGTCACTTACGGTTAAGGCAAGTATACAGAGGCATTTTTTTTTTTTTTTAAAGCATTAGATCAATATAAATATATATTTATATTATCTCTTTTAAGGGTAGAGAAGAGATCTGGGGTCTTATAGATCCCAGATGTCTCCATAAAGAGGACCTGTCATGCGTTATTGCTGTCACAAGGGATGTTTAAATTTTTTTTGACAGCAATAAAAAAAAAATAAAAAAATTAAGGGAAAGTGTAAAAATAATTTTTCAAAAAAAATAAAAAAAAAATAAAAGAATTGAAAGCACCTCCATCCCTCTGCGCAGATGCGAACGCATACATAGGTCGTGCATGCATACTGTATGTAAATGGTGTTCGCACCACACATGTGAGGTAGCAATAATACTAGCGCTAGACTTCCTTTGTAATTCTAAACTGGTAACCTGGCACTCCAGGCCCCTCGTCTTCATCGGGTGCCCCCCGCAGAAAGCTGCTTTCCCTGGGGGGACCCGTGCGGGCTCGCTCCCGAGTCCTGCTGCTGCATCCATTGACACAGACAGGGGGATTCGGCCCTGCCCCCTGCATTACTGGATTTGATTGACAGCAGTAGGAGCCTATGATCAGTGCCACTGGCTACAGCTGGCAACACTGACCATTGTAATCTGATGGTGTGGAACTCTCTCCGCTGTTAGAATACAATAGCTCAGCAGGAAGGATTCTTCCATCAACACCGAGTGTGTTGATAGGTGAATCAAGTAATTTTTTTTTTTTAGATTGAACAAAAAAAAATCCATCATCTATGGCCTGTCTGAGGCTAGGTTTACACTTCTGATTGAGGTGCAGTAAAAACATGTGGTTGAGCCACGTTTTTACTGCCCCCACAACCGCTTCCCCTGAAGCTGCAAAGGCAGTGGACAAGGGATTACACATGCCGCAGCTGCGATGTTTGGTATGGCGAGAGTTATCCCCCCTGTACTTCCAGCCAAAAGCGACCCATTTAACTTAATAGGGCCAGGACACAACTACTGAGTTGCTGAGGGTTTTTAGGGGTGAAAACAGGCAATGAGAAGGCAACATGAGGCCTCCTCACTGCCTGGCAAACATCCTCTGACAATCAATCAACTATGGTTCACTCTTCAGAGGGTGATGACAGTTTAATCTAGCCCTAATACAATGATCAAGGTTAATTTGCCTTAGGCAGCCGATAGATGAGCCATTTTTTTTCATTCAACCAGTAGGTTGGCAGTGTTTGGATGGGAGAATCCTTCTCACTGTGCTACAGCCTGGGCAGCTGTACCGAAGTCAATCAGTAAATTCATTCTCCGTGGTCAAAGCCTATCCACCTTCCCTTGCTCACTCCCGGGATAGACTATGGGATTTGTAGTGTGAGAAGTGCACATGACCATGACTAACATGCACTGCTCATTTCTAAAAGACAGAAGTAAGAGGAAAAGGAGAACTCATAGAGGGCATTACAAGGAGGCTGAAAAACACAGGAAGAAACTATTTCGTGAAAAATAGATTACAGGGCCATTAAACTAAAGGTAAAAAAAAATATTTTTATTATTCTGGATAGAGTGGAGAGGGATTAGAACACTTGTCGGTTTTTATTGCTGTCTGTGCCCCTGTTAGGAAGATTCACACTCTCTATTTGTCCTGCCTACTATTATCATTAAAAGTGAAATTAAAAGAAAATCCCAAATTTTTGGTTGTCCCCAGAAAAGTAATAGAGGGGAAATCCTCCAATGGGGACACTACTTCTGGTGACCTGGGGGTGCCCATGGAATTCCTTTAATTTGCAGGGATTTCCTCTCACTTCCTGTTTGAGTATGGGACAGGAAGTGATGGGAAATCTCCTCAATAGATGGTGAAAATAAATCTGACAGGGTTTATAAGCCTTTATCCGGAAAAAAAAAAAAAAAAAAAAAAGGTTTTGCCTAGAGTTCTAATTTAAGTAGTGAATGTGTATGAATGATATAAGGGCCTCTAATGAGAACACTGCAATGTATTTTAATTACTGCTTTTCTCTCCTTGCTTTCTGTCCTGGTAACCACACAGGACACAATGGGAAATCTTCCTAGTGAGATCATGCACAGTAATAAAGACCTGACAGGATTTCCAACTCTTCTCTACTCTATCCAAAGAGGAAACAGATGTTTTAGTTGGAGGTCTACATAAAGGGATAGGTGTTGATGTATTGTCCCTGTGAAGTTTGCTATGTTGTAAATGGGATAAACAAGTACATCTACAGTACCTGCACTGTCTGGCTGCTGCAATGAAAGACCCAGAGAAGTAGAATTATAGGGGTCTGATAATGTTGAGTTAGTTAGTTAGTTATATATATATATATATATATATCTATATATATATAGAGATATATATATCTCTATATATATATAGATATATATATATATATATATATATATATATATATATATCTATCTATCTATCAGTTTAAGAATTTGTAATACCCCTTTTTGCTCCGAGAAATGGACAGTCTTATCTAGCTGGTCTGATCCAGTACCAGTACCTGTTTTCTTTCGCTTTCTATCAGTTACATGATGTAACCACCCATTTAACTGTTCCCTTGCTACTAAGAAGATATGAATGCTGATTGGACTAAACTATACGATCACACCTATAACACGCCTAGGACTTATGCATATTCATACGTATATATTGTTAAACTTGATGTTTGTATGGCAGAAACACTTTCACTTTTACTCACTTATAGTAGCCGAAACTGTGTTGTATTTCTCCACTGCGGTAAATAAAAAGCACCTACTGTATTTATTGGCGTAAAACACGCACTTTTTCACCCTGAAAATCGGGTGCAAATAGTGTGTGCGTTGTTATACGCCAATACCTCAATTTTAGCTGCCTCGGAGGGGACAGGGAGATATGTCAGATTATATACAGTGAGAATCTCCTGTTTACTTGGCGGCATCTGTAATAGGAAGTCCCGTCTCCTGGGAAGCGATTGGGCCACTGTTGTGTCTATCATAGGAGATTCTCACTGTATGTAATCTGTCAGCGCTCGTCCCGCCCCCCTCCCTGTCCCCTCTAGGCTGCAGATGGGCATCGATCAGACTGCACTGATGGCAATGGCGAGCCTGCTGCACTGATGGCAATGGTGAGGCTGCTGCACTGATGGCAATAGTGAGCCTGCTGCACTGATGGCAATGGTGAGGCTGCTGCACTGATGGCAATAGTGAGCCTGCTGCACTGATGGCAATGGTGAGGCTGCTGCACTGATGGCAATAGTGAGCCTGCTGCACTGATGGCAATGGTGAGGCTGCTGCATTAATGGCAATGGTGAGGCTGCTGCATTGATGGCAATGGTGGCGCTGCTGCATTGATGGCACTTGTGAGGCTGCATTGATGTGGACTGATGAGGCTGCAATAATGACACTTGTGAGGCTGCATTGATGTGGACTGATGAGGCTGCATTAATGACACTTGTGAGGCTGCAGATTGGTACTGACCCTTATTATGCTTCAAAGTTCCTTATTTAAAATGTAAGATTTTTTCCCTGAAACTTCCCTCTTAAAATGAATGTACGTGTTATACGCTGATAAATACGGTACTTATATTTTACAAAGATCTGGGTCTACTATCTCATCAGAAAAATGTCTTGTTTGGAGACTCCCTATCCTGATTTAACAAAGTCTACATAAAAAGTAGGCACTTCACAGCATGAAGCCTTCACAAGGCCTTTAAAAGGCCAAAGTCTTTGGCTTATCAATGTGCCCAGAAAGAGATAAATGTGTGGAGGTCATCTGCATTAGTCTGCACTTCATGCTAAAGTGTATTTCCACATTCCACGTTATATTATATATTTCTATTCACACAGCATAACAAAAAAAAAAAAATTGCTGCTTACCCTTTTACATTTTTTTATGAAAGCTCCAAAACAGAAAAAAAAAAAAATTATACTTAGGTGCCCCTTCTATGTTTATGAGGGGACTACAGAGGTATGTTTACCATAAACTAACCCTGTCTGTACTATGCTGGTGGATCCTAACCACATCCCACCCGCCTGCAATGTACTGCGGGCGGGAGGACAGTGTAGGCAAAGCGACGTACCCGTAAGTCGTTGCCTACTTCCGGGTTTAGGGTGCGCGCACCCTAGATGTTAACCCCTTTCCAGCCAGTGTCATTAGTATTGTTACAGTGTACAATATTATCACTAATCATTGTATTAATGTCAGTGGCAGTTAGTCAGTTCCCCCCAGCGTCAGTTAGTGCCAGATTGCCCGCCGCACTATCGCAGTCCCATTATATGTGATCACCATCTTTATTGGTATAAAATACAAATAAATAAAAACTCCAGTATACTATATATACACAATAGTTTGTAAACGCTGTACATTTCATGCAAACCAATCAATAATCAATAACACTTATTGGGATTTTTTTTTTGTTTTTTTTAGCAGACATGTAGCAGAATACATTTTGGCCATTTTTTTTTTTTTTACAGGATATGTTTTATAGCAGAAATGTAAAAATATTTATTTTTTTTGATCACGCAATTACCAGTTAAGTGTTAAATAGATTAGAAAATAATGCTGGTCATGAAGGGGGTAAAATCTTCCAGAGCTGCAGTGGTTAATCATCAGCTGTAAACTTGATATGTACACAGTCCGTCCTACTTATAGGTTAAACATATCAAGGTTTGAGTTCTGCATTGTTTATACCAATCTGTCCCTGACATGTCCCTCTGTAAGCAAAATGAAAGTTGTTATTTTGGTGCATAGTTCTGCACCAAAGAAACAACTAGGCAAAAAAAAAATATCTGTTTCATTATGTTTTAAATATGCAGTGTGAATGGGAACACTACAACTGTGACAAAACTGATTTTCCATGCTTGATCATAAGTAACAGTTCAAGGTCAGCATTAAAGTAATGCTTTCTTCTTGCTACACAGCAGGAACTATCACGTGAAGCATTTACAAAACAGTCATTCCAAGAAGAAATACTGTACATTTTGAATGCCTATGTTTTAATCTGCTGCATAAACTAATAATCTAGCACAGTACTTTTTAATACAAGCTAATTTGCTTTGCACATGTCATGTCTAAATTTCTTCTGGCTCAGCTGTAATGCATTTTCTGACCAACAAAAAAAAATCCTAATAAATAACACTTTTTCTTTTAGGACGTGTAAGGTGAAGTGGAAACATGGTACATGTCAAATAGGAGAAATATTTACATATGTAAAGCACAGATGTGTGCATTTTAAAATAATTTACGGACCTAAATGAGCTATATTTCATACTTTGAATCATGCAAGTACATAAATACAGTTGTGTGCATTGTTCATCCTATGAACTGTCCCTCGACTCTACAGGCAAAGCAAAAAAAACCTCTCTTTTTCCAGTACTCTGTGTACAAGAATATTCAAAAGATGAAACTTGGTCCACGAGAAGCATTAGTCATGGGAGTAGCTTCAGGGGTCACAGGGGTTGCAACTGCAACCCTGTCTCTGCTCCAGGGGGGCCCTGTGGCCTCCCTCTCACATTAGATCTTATGTCAATGTGTCTGTGTGTGGGCGGCGGGGGTCACTTGGGATACCAGTATGTGATAGGACAGACCACTCCCCTTCACACAGGCGAGATTGGGGCCACTGAGTGGAGGAGGTGGGTCATGTGCTGAGTGGAATGATAGGCAGTACTGCTGTGAACTTTCTTCTCTCCTGGTGCACAGACCCGTCTTCTCCCCACTGCCTCCTAGCTCTGCGTTTCTGCCCCTCTGTGCAAGTGGATTGGACCGCCTCCTCCCTTGTCTCCTCCCCTCGCCTCTCCATCCAAGTCAGTCACCACTGGTTCCTCTTCAACTCCCTCTTTGTTTATAGCCCCCCCCCCCCACACACACCTGTCCTCAGTCATGGTGGGGCCCCACCAGGTGATATACATGCTTTCTGGAGCCAAAAAATTGGAATGTAGTAACAGTGGAGCATGGGGGGGAGGGCGAGCAAGAGCGGGAATCTTAGAACATTCTACAGTGCGGGGCACAAGGCTGGTTGTACTTTTACACACTGAGGGTGGCTGAGACTTCTCTTGACTCCCCCTGTACTTGGGACACCCTATATGTGGGGGAGTGACAGGAGCCAGCATAGGGGAGGGGGTGAGTCCTGGACATGCTGGGACTTGTAGTGTACAGGCAGCGGGGGGACCCGTGTGTGACATGAAGGGACCCCATCCACTGGTGTAGCATTGAGGGTCACAATGCCAACCCTGCCCATGCTTCAGGATGTGGCCTCCCTGTCACACCTTCACAGGAGGGGCGACAGGAGCAGTTTACTATGCTTTTGTTTATGAATGAACAGGAAGACAGTGCAGAGCTCTTTCTGTTCATTTATTCTGAGCAGCTGAGGCTGCAGAGATGGAGGTTGAGGACACAGTCCTCAATGTCCTTTCTCTGTTTCATTAGTGAGACATCAGGGGTCTGTTTAGACCCCTGATAATTCACCAAAGCCCCCTAACAGGGCTATATATATATAAAAATTGTAAAAAATAATACAAAAATAACAAGTAACGTTGCTGTCCAGTGCTCTACTGACACCATCCTCTGCCCTGACTGACACTGCCCACTGCTCGTTTTTATTTTTTACAGTGACATTTGTTTTATTATATTTTTCTAGGTTTTTTTCTAGGTTTTCATTACTATTTAGTTAGGCCTTGCTAGTTAATTTCTTTAAAAAAAGGTGCCTACCCTTATTCCAGGGTATTTAAAAGAATTGTAGAGGTATGTCAAAATGTGGACAGTTTCTCCAAAATCTTTTGAATTACCCTCTTAGTATGTAAATAAAAATCTGAAATAACTCTTTAGCCACTTGGAGCAACTTGGCGCGTTCATTGCCCTTTGCACTTTTTTCACACTTTTCTCTTTTAGTTTATCATTTTACATAATCTATATTCAATTCAATCTAATGTAATAAATAGATAAACCACACAGTTTACTCACTTTTATTATCTTGATTTTTTATTTTCATTTTTATTTTTCTCCATTGTAGGTGTTCATTTATTTCATTTTATTTTATTTTTATTTTCATTTTGTTCAAATTCATTTCATTTTAGTTAATTTTACTTTCTTTGACTTTTTTCTTTTTCTTTTTCTTTTTTGTCCGTTCTTTCCATTCTATATTATATCAAGGGTGTTTCCACTTCGTGCTATTGGCCTAGCTAATGAGTGCTGAGATCTGATGCGGTTAGCTTCCAGCTGCTTAGCATTATCTTATTCATGTTAGGTCACATGTTGTGTACCTTAAGTATAAATGTGGTTATCACTTTTATGTAAGCCAGCTATGAGTAAGCGCTCTGTATGAGCGTGAAACGTGTCAGCGGCTAAGCTGTATTACTCCAGCGGTGTCATGTACTGTACCATTCCGTGTTTTGAATAAAGAAGATTTTATCTGCCTATCTCGGTGTGCGGCTGTCCAGATCTTTCTACACCAATACAATTGTACCAGCAATCGCCAGCACCTGGGGCTCTCTCCCTTTACGTGTAATGGAGGACAAGAGATTTCAGCTTGGCTTGTCCGGAGTGGTGGTAACTATCCTCAGTCAGTGGGACTAATCAGTGACTCGTCTTTGATATCGGGGGGAAGAATTCTGCCCCATTTTTGGTGTCAGTGGGAGGAATATTGTCACATATCAGTGGGAGGAATAATGCTCCAAAGGACGGATAAAGGCAAGCAAAGAGCCAAATCCAGCCCCCAGGCCACAGTTTGGAAGCCACTGCTCCAGAGGTTGCTAGTTGTTTTTAGGGCAGAGTCAGACTGCATATCCTGGTCACAGGGCAACATCATTTAGCATCAGAGAAGTGTCACCTCTTATCTTCTCCTCTTCTAGGTAATTAGCCACTGACACCAACACTCTTGTTATCTATCTATAAGAGGTAGTCTTACCACCCCCCCCCCAAATGTAGTTAAGCATTCTTCCCAATAAACACCAGTGTAGGGGATTTCTTCTTTGAATAGGTCACCTACAGCCACAGATCAAAGGCACCTTCATCCCGAGAAAATTGATTGTTTGGAAAAGTGTGAAAAGGGATTTTAACCACTTGCTTACTGAGCACCTAAACCCCCCTCCTGCCCAGACCAGTTTTCAGCTTTTAGCGCTGTCACTCTTTGAATGACAATTGGCCGGTCATACAACACTGTACCCAAATGAAATGTTTATAATTTTTACCACAAATAGAGCTTTTTTTTGGTGGTATTTTATCACCTCTGGGTTTTTCATTTTTTGTTAAAGAAATTAAAAAAAAAAAAACGATTTAAAAAAAAAAAATACAAAACTGTTTTATATTTTAATAAATTTTGCAAACAGGTAATTTTTCTCCTTCATTGATGTAAGCTGATGAGGCTACACTGATGGGCACTGATAGGCTGCACTGATGGGCATGATAGGCTGCACTCATGGGCACTGTTAAGGCGGCACTGATAAGGCGGCACTGATGGGCACTAATAGGCGGCACTGGTGGGCACTGACAGGTGGCAATGGTGGGCACTGATGGGTGGTACTGATGGGCGGCACTGAAGGGCATTGATAGGTGGCACTGATAGGTGGCACTAATAGCTGGCACTGATGGGTGGCAGTGATGGGCACTAATCGGCACTGGTGGGTGAAACTGATGGGCAGCACTGCTAGGTGGCACTGATGAGGCACTGATTGGCACCACTGGTGGGCATTGATAGATGGCACTTGTGGGCACTGATAGGTGGCACTGATGTACTGTGGGCACTGATTGGTGGGCACTGATTCGTGGCACTGCTTGCTGGCATTGGCAGGTGGTACTGGTGGGCACAGAGGCTCTTTCTCTTCGGGACCGATGTCCCTGCAAACAGAAGCCGGCGATCGGCTTTTTTCCTTCTCACGCTGTCAGCGTGAGAAGAAAAGAAAAACGATTACCGAGCCTCTGTTTACATCACGTGATCAGCTTTCATTGGCTGACAGCTGATCACGTGGTAAGGGGCCGGGATCAGCCCCTTATTCAGATCTGTGATCACCCTTCAGAGGGCGTGGCCAGCTTTGAAAGGGGAGGAGGTTAATAGACGGCCTCCAAACAAAGCAGATCCGCGCTGTAGCCGTCATTCGGCTATAGCGCAGATCTGAACAGGTTAATGGTGCCACAGCACAAAATTACTTTTAATTATTTTTTTTTATTAAATGATTAATGATTAAAAGGACATAGAGCAAATACTAGCAACCTAAAAACATTACATAGAGAGATTTTTTACATATACAGATACTCATATTAATCACAATAGTTGTTGCTCGACATGTTTCGCTTTTTAGCTTCTTCAGCAGCTGTAAAGCATGTGCAACTATAAAGAAACAGATACGATCAATACAATGATAAAGAGCACAATCATTTAACCACTTGCCGCCGGCCATATAGCAGAACGACGACGGCAAAGTGGTTTCAATACCCTGACTGGGCGTCATATGACGTTCTCAGGATATTAAGCCGCTGCATGCCCCCGGGGGCGCGCATCGCGGTGTTAGTTGTTGCGGTGTGTCAGTCTGACACACCGCAACTCCGATCTAGGTAAAGAGTCTCTGACGGAGACTCTTTACCACGTGATCAGCCATGTCCAATCACGGCTGATCACGGTGTAAATAGGAAGAGCCGGTGATCGGCTTTTCCTCACTCGCGTCTGACAGACGCGAGTAGAGGAGAGCCGATCAGCTGCTCTCCTGACAGGGGGGGGTCTGTGCTGATTGTTTATCAGCACAGCCCCCCCTCGGATCCTGCCCATGACCACCATCATGCCGCCCAGGACCACCAAGATGGCCATCCACACTGGACCACCAGGTATGCCCCCCCTAGACCCCCAGGGAAATACTAATCTGTGCCCAGGCAGCTGCCAATCAATGCCCAGGTAGCTGCCAATCAGTGCCCACTCACAATGCCTACCACTGCCAGTGCCACCAGTGATGCCTATCAGTGCCGCGTATCAGTGCCCATCAGCGCCACGTATCAATGCCCATCAGTGCCACCTATCAGTGCCCATCAGTGCCACCCATCAGTGCCGCCTATCAGTGCCACCCATAAAAACCCATCTTTGCAGCCTTTCAGTGCCCATCAGTGTCGCCTACCAGTGCCTATCAGTGCCCACCTGTGCCACCCATGAGTGCCCATCAGTGCCGCCTATCAATGCCCATCAGTGCTGCTATCAGTGCCACCCATCAGTGCCCATCAGTGCCGCATATCAGTCCCCGTCAGTGCCACCTCATCGGTGCCGCCTTATCAGTGCCCATCAGTGAAAGAGAAAACTTGTTTACAAAATTTTATAACAGAAACAAAAGCAAAACTTTTATTTTTTTCAAAATTTTCGTTTTTTTTAATTTGTTTAGGAAAAAATAAAAACCGCAGAGGCAATCAAATACCACCAAAAGAAAGCTCTATTTGTGGGAACAAAATGATAAAAATTTAGTTTGGGTACAGTGTTGTATGAAAGCGCAATTGTCATTCAAACTGCGACAGCACTGAAAGCTGAAAATTGGTCTGGGCAGGAAGGTGTAGAAGTGCACTTTATTGAAGTGGTTAAAGTCCTAATCACCAAAGATATGTGTTTACACAAATGAACAAACTAACAAGATTACAATTAGTCAGCATTTGTATTCAAGAAAATGCTAAATTTATACATCAAGATCAAAAATTATTAAGTAGAAGTCTTCTTCAGGGAAATCCCAATATTTGGGCCTGTCCTTAGCAAGTGGTTAAAGAAACAGAGCAGACAAATTGGAAGAATATTAGAATCTCAAATTACTTGAAGGCTCAGCTTAAGACCTAATCCTCATTGAAACAGAATCGTCTTATGGGGCGTACACACGGTCGGACTTTTCGTCTACAAAAGTCCGACAGCCTGTCCGACAGACTTCCGGCGGACTTTCGGCGGACTTGCGGCAGACTTTCTAACGAACGGACTTGCCTACAGACGACCACACAAAAGTCCGACGGATTCGTACGTGATGACGTACACCGGACTAAAATAAGGAAGTTCATAGCCAGTAGCCAATAGCTGCCCTAGCGTGGGTTTTTGTCCGTCGGACTAGCACACAGACGAGCGGATTTCGGGGTCCGTCGTAGTTACGACGTAAAGATTTGAAGCATGTTTCAAATCTAAAGTCCGTCAGATTTGAGGCTGAAAAAGTCCGCTGAAAGTCCGGAGAAGCCCACACACGATCGGATTACCAGCCAGCTTTAGTCCGTCGGCGTCCGTTGGACTTTTGTAGACGAAAAGTCCGACCGTGTGTACGCCCCATTATTGTAATCAAACCATCTGATAAGGGTGGAAACATAATGGTGATGGATGTGGCCCAATACGAATCTATGGTACTCAAAATCCTCTAAAATAAGGAATGGTAAAAATGCATCCCAGCATCTTACGTAAAATCCACCCAGACTAAGTTTATTGATATTATTGGTCGAGCCTATTCAGATGGTGTTATTGACAAGTCCACATGGGAATTTCTTAATGTTCGTAATCCAAAGACCCCCACCCTCTATGCCTCTGAGATCCACAAATGCGTTGAACAACCACCTGGCAGGCGAAAAGTGTTGGGGCATGGTTGCCTGATGGAATCGGCAAGCCAATTGGTCTATGATTATTTACATCCCCACGTACTTTCCTTGCCTTCCTATGTACAGTATTCAATCAATGTTTTGAAAGTACTGGATGGTATTCATATACCTGCCAATTCATGGCTGGTTGCAATTGATGAAGGCCCTCTACAACTCGTTCCTTAATGAGGGGGGGGGTTTGGGTTGTGGAGGGTTTCATCCATGGGCTTCTTCTGGAAATACCATTTTAAATGTGGCTAGTTCACACCCTGTTCCGCTGATAAACAGTATCCCGTATAGTCAATATTTCCGAGTTAGAAGAAATTGTACAAAGGATGAGGACTTTGAAAAAGAAGCTAAGGCTCTTCAACATCGCCTTCTTAATCAGGGTTATAGTAGATCTTGCCTCAAGAAGGCCTATGGTCGTGGTAAAATTCAGGATAGAGGTAGACTCATACATAAGACCAAAAAATCTCAAACCACACCAACCACTAGGTTAATCACCAACTATTCGGGACAGCATCAGAAAGTAAGGTCTATAATGGAGAGATATTAAGTGATGGGACCTCTGCGCTACTATATAAATGCGTTGAATCAATAGGATGTGTATAAAACCATAAGAGTGATGCTGCAAAATCAAATAGTGCTCACTGAATCACCATAATAGTAAACTGTATGAAAAGGATTTCGCGCAAGCACATAAAGTGAAAATTTAATATATAGCGATAAATCAAATAAATGGTGCAAATCCAATAAGAAATGTCCAATAATAGTGAAAAGTGTGAACTTCTAATTTCCTATAGGACACTTTGGTGAAAAATTAGCTGGATGATGTATTTTCACATACAATCAATGATTAGATGGTTTCCTTCCCTTAAAACAAGTCTCCCATTGCCCTTACCTTAAAGGGCTTAAAATAAAGCCTTGATGTAGATACAGGTGATGGTCTGAGAGTAGTTGGAGTGTGTCCCCTGGTGGTGGTTCCTGGTGTGTTGGTATTAAGGATGCTTCTAGTCAGGAGCGATGCCGAATCCTCCAAGAAGTGTTCCTTGACCTTCCACTTCACATACAGAAACAGCGTCCACTACAGAAGCACCACATGTGGTGCTTCTGTAGTGGACGCTGTTTCTGTATGTGAAGTGGAAGGTCAAGGAACACTTCTTGGAGGATTCGGAATCGCTCCTGACTAGAAGCATCCTTAATACCAACACACCAGGAACCACCACCAGGGGACACACTCCAACTACTCCCAGACCATCACCTGTATCTACATCAAGGCTTTATTTTAAGCCCTTTAAGGTAAGGGCAATGGGAGACTTGTTTTAAGGGAAGGAAACCATCTAATCATTGATTGTATGTGAAAATACATCATCCAGCTAATTTTTCACCAAAGTGTCCTATAGGAAATTAGAAGTTCACACTTTTCACTATTATTGGACATTTCTTATTGGATTTGCACCATTTATTTGATTTATCGCTATAATGGAGAGATATCGGCATCTACTCACAGCGGATGAGGTGGTCTCTAAATACACCCTATCCAGAAATTACTTTCCATAGATCCCAATCATTAAAGCATCAGCTAATGCATAGCCATCATGTGGGAAAGGCACCATTAAAAACCACCAAGATAGGCACTGCCCCTTGTGGTAGGTGTAATTTTTGTAGGTTTGTTCTTCATGCTCACCAGATTACGCTACCTAATGGTGTCATCTGGAAACCACATTTTTTTTGCCAATTGTCAAACAATTGGCATTGTATACATAATGCAATGCGACTGTGGTGCCTATTATATTAGGTAAAACAAAGAGACCCTTCTTCCACAGAATCACAGACCAGGTCTCCTTAATTTCGAAAAAGAAAATGGAAACTCCAATTAGTAGGCATATGGGATTGTAAAATTTGATTGTAATGGATTTGATATGTCCAATGTCCACTTCTTCGCATTGGATCATGTTTCTTCCCATGAAAGAGGTGGAGATATTGACAAACTTTTACACATTGAGGCAAGATGGATCTATAAATTATCCGCCACTAAATATCCTGGTTTGAATGAGGCCTTGAGCTTTAAGCACTACCTATAGTAGTGATCTACTTTCAGATCTGCTCCAAATTAAATTTATGTATATATTTCTTTCTGTATATTATGCCTTGTGCTTTGCCTTAACTATGATAATGTATAAGAAATTGTTCTATTTGTTCTTTATCTCTCATTGATGGTCTGATGGCTTGACTGTGGGGCATCCATTAAAGGAATCCAAATGTAATATAATCCGGTATATTTGGTTATTTTCCTTGTTAATATCTTTTGTAAAAAAACAACCTTTTTTTTCATATTGAGTATGTAACTTGTTTTTTCGGTGTGGTTTGTGAGTGGGATCGCTTGGTGGATCTTTGATCGTACGGGCACGTGGGGTGTTTCCCCTTGCAGGAGGTCTATGGCACCCTTGGGTGCACTTCTTTCCTTTTTTGAGGTGGGCACCTTGGTCCATCGTGCCGGCGTTGCGGGTCTTCTATAGGTCCATGGCTGGGCATTGTGGGTTGATCTCTGGGCAGGAATTGTTCCTGCCCTGGTCTCTCCCCCCTCAGCCTGTTTGTTTTCCTTCTGACCTCCCTTATCTGAGAAGCGTCCATCCCATCTGATGGACTTTCTAAGATGGCGATGGGGGATTTGCGGCACATGCGTGTGACATCATCGGATGGTGACGCTCGCACATGCGGAGGCAAAAGCGTGTCTGCGATCCGCAGGTGACGTCAGACACCAGCTGATCAGGGAGAGCATATAAGGCAGGACTGATGGCGGTTGCCACAGTGCCTGTTTTGAGCCTGAGGATGCTGGTACATGTCCATATACTTGTTCTACTGGTGAGCTATTCAGATTGTATGTCCTCATGTAGGATCAAAGCCCTATGCATTTATGTGTCCTTTGTGATTTTTGTTTATCTTTAGATGGGACCCCTTTGAGTCACTATACATTCTATAGTTGTCTGCTTGGACTGGTTCCTGCTTATTATCTTTATTTGACGACAACTTGGTTTACTTTTGGTATTTATCTCTCTGGATTGTCTTAGTTTGTGATCCACATTTCTGAAAGATCTGACATTCAGTCTGAAAGGTATCTATGATATACAGTGCCTTGAAAAAGTATTCATATCCCTTGAAATTTTCTACATTTTGTCATGTTACAACCAAAAACGTACCTGTATTTTATTGGGATTTTATGTGATAGATCAACACATAATTGTGAAGTGGAAGGAAAATGATAAATGATTTCCAAAATTTTTTACAAATAAATATCTGAAAAGTGTGGCGTGCATTTGTATTCAGCCCCCTTTACTCTGATACCCCTAACTAAAATCTAGTGGAACCTATTGCCTTCAGAAGTCACCTAATTAGTAAATAGAGTCCACCTGTGTGTAATTTAACCTCAGTAT